>NC_069678.1:93332034-93502328 GCF_023699985.2 Odocoileus virginianus
TTGCCCTTTAAGAAAGACTGTCATTTATCAAAAAGACCAGATGAATAAGTGACTAAAGTAAAAAGTCATAGTTTTAGCCTTTGCTCTCAGATACAAAAGCAAACCTTCCAGCATTTTTTCTATTTCTTCTCAGCTGTGAGAGGCACTGGAAAAGGAGTTAATAGGCTGCTTCCTAACTTGAAATTTCAGTTCATAAGGTAGCCTTAATAAAGACTATGTCTTTCAGAGAACACACAGACTTAAAAAGTTAAACCAAGTAAATCCTAATGGTTGTATTTATTATCCTTGGTTTCATGCAATACAGCCCTCATATAACCATGAAACTCTAAATGCAAGCAATGTTACAACCCCATCTACTGGAGAGAGGCAAGTAACTGAGTCAATTTTTAATAAAGGTATCCTTTGTAAGCCTTGTTAAGAACTAATGCCATGGAAATCCAGATAAAAATACTTCAAAACAGTAAGAAAGTCTTACCTACATCTTTTCGTCCTGGTTTTTCAAAACGTCTGTCACCCCTAGAAAAGGTAAAATGAAGTTTCAAAAAAAACATGAGTAATACAAAGATTTCCCATCCATGACAACCACCTTCCTATCTTTAACAGCATTTCCTTTTCAAATTATAAAACAAATACATGGTTTTTGCCTAACATTTGGAAAACACAGAAAAGCACAAATATGAAAGCAAAAATATCCAATGTCTCACCTACCAATAGTTAGCTTCTATAGACCCAGAAACTTTTTTTATTAGGTACATTTTTAATTAAATTCATGTTTTATTTTAGGTATCTGCTGTACAGAGCTTTATATACTGCTTTCACAATGTGTTTTTACACATGATTAAATATTTTCAAACTCTTCCTAACTTTTATGGACAAGGATTCCTTGGTGACTCAGAGGTAAAGAATCCGCCTGCCAATGCAGGAGACGCGGGTTTGATCCCTGGGTTGGGAAGATCCCCTGGAGGAGAAAATGGCAACCCACTCCGGTATTTTTGCCTGGGAACTCCCATGGACCAAGGAGCCTGGTTGGGCCACAGTTCACCGGGTCAGGAAAGAGTCAGACATGACTTAGTGACCAAATAACAACTGTGTGGATATGCTATTATATAAGAAACCACACTGAAATTAAGTTGTTTGGCTTATTTCCCATTGTTTTATATTATAAATATTATCACATGGACATCTTTGTATAGTATCTGTGCAACTGCTTTTGCTCATGTTGAAAGACTTCATATAAAGTCACAAGCAACATAGAGAAGATGCTTTGATTAACAGCAACAACAATAAAATGAAAATGCTTGTCACTGAGTACTAATCAAACAGCACATCTAATTAACTATTAAATATCCATGCAGGGACAAAAATATTAACCTATTTATCTAGAACGCTTCTTCCTTGAAATAAGGATCATTTAAACACTTCTAACATAATTCTTAATTAGTAGCATTTTTTGAAAAATGAAACTTTGTAACTATACAAAGAGCATTCTCCTCAGCAGAAAGCAGAGAAGAAATGCTTTTACACCAAGAATCTTTATCCCAAGAGGTGACTCCTTCAGTTACCTTTCCTCCCAGCTCTGTGACCTGTGCATTTCCCTGCTGCCTCCTCGGCCAAACACCCCTTCTACTTCATCAAAGCTTCTTTGGTAGAAACCACATTCGCCTCTGCCTCTGCCTGAAAACAACACAGAGAAAATGGTCAGATGTCAACATCTGGCACAAGCTGAACACCAAACAGTTATCTCTAAAGTGCTGTCTATATACAAAGCAATATACAAATACATTTAAATATTTAGCAAGGCCCACTGAATCTTTACCAGCGAGACCAATAACAGCAATGACAGCAGTGAAGTAGCTAGACCAGAGGAGGATATTTTAAAAAAAAACCTGTGTAAGAGTCCCAGTTCCAGTCCTGAACAAGAAATAGTATCAACATCAAGCTCCTTAACAGAAAAGTCATAGTGAAATTCTAAAATCAGTAAACCATTATGACAAATCAAACCTTCTATTGGATTATTTTCAATAAAAATGGAAAATGTGAAGAGTTTGAGAAGAAAGCAGACAAAGTACAATAACTAGGCTTAAATGTTAATTTCTTTAAGTCCAGAGAAAGGATAATTTAATAGGGTCAACTCTAAACTATCAATTTCGTGAACTAACTTCTTAAAGAATATTCCACACCAACCAAAGGCACTCTTTCCCATTTGCACAAATCTTGGGGAAAACTAACAGGCAGCACTAAATTCAAATCAATGAGCCAGTAAGAAAGTGTGCATGTAGGAATTCATAGAGGCTCCAGTGGCTCAAATGTACACTGGCCTTTACTGAAGGCAATCTTGATTAGATTTATCAAATTCGACCCAACATTCCAATTAGAATTTATCCTAATATGCAAATATATATATATATATATATATGGAGATTTTTGTTGCAAATTTTTGAAAAACAGAAACATAATCAGTAAAGGACCGGCTAAGTAAATTTTGATAAAACAGTTCAGTAGAATACTAGGAAGCCACAAAAGATAAAGTACTGTCATTAAAAGAAATCTACACACACACACACGAAAGAAATCTACATTATTCTGTTGAATGACTAAAGCAGGCCCAAGAGCAATACATTTATAAAAAAAATTGCAATGTATACAAATGATACGATTGCATAGTTAGGATCAAGGAGGATATAAACCCAAATGCTCCATCTGGGGGCAGAAGGCAATATGCACTTTCAGCTTTATATTTTCTGTGTACTGTGAGGATTTCCCAACTAATGTAGGCCACTTGTATCCAACACACAAGCTGAAAACTGGGGGAAGGGGGGGTAAAAATTGTGCCTAGGCATGTATTTATATCTAGATAAAATCTCAGTCATTATCCCCAACTCACTTCTGCAACAGTAAAAAACCACCCAAGGAAAAATGATGAATCTTGAATAAAAGAATGAATCCATTCCAAAGCTAAATACAACTGAGTTAAATAACTGTTTCAAATATCCATACAGTATTTTTATTTTCTAGCATCACTTATCAAGAACTGACTCAGAATACAATTATACTTCTATATGATCTTATGATGGAATATAAGAATAAGGCATAATTTTATGTATGTAATCACAGAACAATGATACCTTCTTTAGTCTAAGTATCAATCTTCACCTGTAAAATGGAAGTGAGGACTAGAGTTGAACTATAATAATCCTAAAGTTACCTTCCAGTTCTATCAACTTAACTTCCACTTAATGTACAGTTTTATATCTCTATCCTTAGGAAATACAGATGTATTATTTAAGATCTATCTTAAAAGAGTTTAACACAAACTGTTAAATAACACTGTGGTGATATTTACAAAGATATTTTTAGGGTGAAAGAAAAAAGTCCCCTGTCCTTTTAGAGAACAATTTTCTCAAGAAAACCATTAAGCACATAGCACCTTGAAAAAGTATTTTATTCTGGAAACATGTGAATATGAAAAACAGCGTTCAAAAGCTGCCAGAAAAATAAGCAAACCACAAAATATTTCCTGCCAGTTATGACTAGCATTGGCACTGGTCCTCCTTATGAGCCCAAAGCTTTATAAGTGGGCACAAAAAAAGAACCTGATTCTAGAGCTTTCCAGCTTGCAAAACGTAAGGAACACTCTTCAAAGTGCAAGGCCCATAATCATCTATAAAAGTAGCTCCCATAGGAGGAGAAGCAAGTAAATATAACATGGAGAATCTTTCATAAAGTTAAACTTAAATGACTGTCCTAATCTATGAGATTTCACCCTCTTCTTTGGGGGGATTAAAATATACTTCCTTTTAAAAAAAAAAAAAACTTCCTTTAATAATGAGGAAGGCAATGGCTGACAACTGTATAGATATGCTTTATTTTCAAACATCTTCACCAGACAAAATAAAAAGATGACAAATTCATGGTGTTTCCCTGTTCATTTATTTAAATTTTACTGCTTCATGATATTCAGAAGTATGAAAGTCAGCTGATTTTCACAACAAACTTCTCTCAAGTTGGAAAGAGGCAGGGCAATCATCTGATGTCAGGTCTGATCATGCCAAAAAAAAAAAAAAAAAGCTACACTAATCACTATTTATTTAACCAACAGGTTAAAATTAAGCAATAACTGAAGAAAACAAAACCACAGATTAAAAGTCTCATGGAACCAATAAGAATCACAGTTGGGACAATGGTATCAGAAGTATTTCTCACTAAGTCAGTTCATTCATTTAACTAGTTTCATTTCATCCATTCATATCAATGTTAATTAAGTCACTGCTTTTATTACAGGATCTTTCACACAAGTCCCATTTAAATTCTGAATGTAAGAGTTCATTCCTATGTAATAACAATATGCACTTCAAACCAGAAGGCAGAAAGAAATTAATCAACGCTTCATCAGTTTCTAGACCTGTAATTTGTTTTAACAAGTATTTAGAGATTGGTTGGTATTTGCAACACACAACACTGGTGGTCACTTGAGGAACAAAAAACAGCTGCTTGTGGGCCTCACTTCTTAATAAATAAGACCTCTCACCATCATGCCCTGAAAAGCACTAGAGGAAAAGCTCCCCAAGGGCAACCTCTTCTCAGTGCGAGTGCACTGCAGAAAAACCCAGGCAACATCCAAGGAGCAGGCCACAGTCACCCTCACAACACCATCATCACATCCCCAAGAAGCACAGATCTCAAGACGATTTCTGGACCAACAGAACCTAACTACGTTTGGGAATCTAAATGGCCTGTGGACCTTCTGAAACACACATGCTTAAATCTCACCAACCAGTATATTCTGCTGCAGATATTTTTTCCTGTTGCGTTTTATAGATGATTCTAACAACTCCCCAGGTTAAAAACCACCATTCTAGAGACTGACAAATTCAGAAGGAAAACACATGGACAACCTGGTAACAGCGCCTGATCTACAAGTAGAGTTTTAGTTAACCTCTTCAAAAATACTCAGAACAGTTGCCTTCCCACATTCTGAATGAAACCCCTTCACAGGAATACACAATTTAATACAGTCTCTATAAAGAATGGATATAAATCACTCGATTCATAAAGCATAACTTTAAGAAAAAAGAATTTAGATACTCCACATTCATGACATGCCAAACTGGACGGTGCAACGTGTGGAGGCAATGGCTTCTTTTTTTGCAGACATCCAATTCTTCCAAAAGCACCTTCTAAAACTGCAAGGTGTGTTGAGACTTCTGCTATGATTTAGCCAACTTAGAAGTAAAAGCTCAAGTAAATATTTATATTACAAACATTAAGAATGCCCTTCAGCAGAAGAAGATCAACAAACTCCAAGTTGGGAGCAGATATCAGAGAACAAGTAGTATCAATTATTCTTCTAAGAAAAGACACATCTATAAAATATAAAACTACAGATTACATAAAGGATTGTTGCGTCATGTCTTCTTTCTTCTGCACCCTAAAAAGGTCTCATACTGAGAAGACGGCTTTTACAGAAGCCTCCTTCTGGCTGGGGACACTCCTGGCACATGGCCTTATATGGAGACCCGAGTCCAGAGGCCTGCAGGGACCTGGGTGCCACTCCTGCAGCCAAGGCACTTCAGGGAGCTCCAGCTCTCACAGTGTAAGGTCCCCTGGGGGTGAGGAATATGGATCACAAATATTTGCCAAAGAGAATGAGGACCACTTAAAATCATTCACGCTCAAGTCTCTAGGCTCAAATCACCCTCTTCTACTCCAAACGAGGGGTTGTGGACTAGATACACTGAGAAATGGTTCCAAAAACAAATGTTCAGGACATTTATTATGCAGTTAATGTCAAAAAGCAGTTTTCAAAAATCAAATATCAAAATATTTTTAAAGTCATTTATTTATTTCCCTGTTCTCTTTCTCCACCATTCCGTTATTACATTTTTTTCACATGAAAGCTCACCTCGCCCTCGTGAAGAACTTCGACCTCTAGGAGCCCCCACCACTGTTCCTCCTCCTCCTCGTCCTGTCAATCGCAGGACAGCAGCACTATTTACGGACATGGAGAAGTTTCTCTGCCAAAAAAAGAAAAGAAAGAAAATGAATAAAACAGATAAAACCACATGTTGCTCCTCACCATCTCCCATAGCATCTATAAACCGGCATCTAATGACTACCAGCAATGAGAGACGATCACCACATGGCACACTAAGATGTTCCAAATTTTGGTTTTAGCTGAAAATTTTAAACTAACATTTCAGATCAACAAACATGAACCACCAATGCCTTACACCATGTTAGGTTCTATAAGTACCCAAGAGGAGGCAAGATATGTATGCATCATCATAACAGAGAATACACAGTAAAAGATATCTGGTTTGAAAGGGTCCTTTTACTGAAAGGTGGAAATGAGCGGCAGTCACAAAAGGTCTGAATCAACAGTAACAGGATTAAAAAAAAATGGATCATTTTGCCTCATTCTGCTCATCAGTGTGAATTAGCAACTCCAACTAGAGTTTAATAGAATGACAGGTATCAGGTATGAATGGGGAAAGGCAAAGAAAGAAGAGGGGACGGGAAGAGAATGCCTGAGAAGAATAAAGAAAATCGCAGTCACTTGGTCACTGGCCTACATCTGCACCCACAGCCAATGTGGAAAAGGGTCAAACATGACAAGAACAGTAGTGGGGGGGCATCCTTCAAACATGAAGAGGGGACACAGGAAGACAGGGGGTCTGGGATTAAAAAATATGTTTAGTCGATACTTCTGGATAAATGGAACACACAGGGCTTAGGAAAAGGTAAAGCAGGAAGCAATTATAAAAATACTGGAAAATGATCTATGAAGTATCAAAATCCTACGCATATGAAACAATTTAATGAGAGAGTTTTAAACTCAAAAACTGTTGGAATACATCTTTCCCTGAATACTTTCTATACACTTGGGCTTCTCTGATAAGCTCAGTTGGTAAAGAATCCACCTGCAATGCAGGAGACCCCAGTTTGATTCCTGGGATGGGAAGATCCACTAGATAAGGGATAGGCTACCCGCTCCAGTATTCTTGGGCTTCCCCTGTGGCTCAGCTGGTGAAGAACCCAACTGCAATGCAGGAGGCCTGAGTTCGATCCTTGGGTCGGGAAGATGCCCTGAAGGAAAAGGCTACCCACTCCAGTACTCTGGCCTGGAGAATTCCACAGACTGTACGCAAAGAGTCGGACACGAGAACCTAACAGACATCTGTGCAAAAATGCAGTGGGATGGGAGTGTGGGAAACCTGACTTCAGCACGGCTGCAGCAACGGTCCTCTGGACAGAGAGGCAACAAGTGAGGCTTAGAGTACACAAGTTTGGTAGCAGCTAACTAAATTTCAGGGAAATAAAATTCTGCAATTCAACTACTTATTTTAAGTCCAAATTGTTTCCACTGTGTTTGGATTCAAAATCAAATGAAATATGATATTCCTATCTTAAAGAAATCAACATGTAATTTTGGTTTGAAAAACTTCTACTTTCATTACTAAATTTTTCTTGTTTTAATATATGGGTGATGTTCTCCTCATTAACTGTCACTACTTGTCTTTATCAGAACTGTATTCAATAGAATTTGTTCAGGTAAACTTCAGAAACTTATTTTTTCCTTTGATTTTTATAGGCATATAATAATACAATCAAGTAACTTCAAAACCAAAGACCAAGATGTAATTAATAATGGAAAACTAGAGGCAGATACCAAACTTAATCAATACTTACTTCAAATTGTATTTTGATAAAAATTATTTTTAAGAAAAGCTAGTTGAAACAAATGCATTAATTTATCTTGGGGCACACAGAGTAAACAGCAGTGTTACTGAATAACTCTTCTGGGATCACAATTAAGCAAGACTGTGAAATCCCAAAATCTAGATTCATGTATTCTAATACTGGAAAAATAGAAGTCAGTGTTAAATGTACTGTCCATGCCAGAATCTGACACTCTTGAATACCTCATAACCAAAGTATTACATGTATGAAACTCAAACACACCCATCTACAGGGTTCAGGGAAACTCATATGCTTTCTTTCACACTTCCTAACACACTGCAGCTGAACGTGAAAGTTGGTATAATCTCTGGAAGGCAATATATATATATATATATATATATACTTATCAGATACATTTGTCAAAGTATATTTCAATGTCCACCCCTTTTGACACAACACTTTCTCTTTCTACACGTGTGAAAAATAACATAAGCACAAAGTTTTTAACTGCAGTACTGTTTGTAAAAGCAAAAATGGCAACTGGCTAAGTATCAATCAAAAGGACCTGATCTAAAAATCATGATTCTACACAATTTTTTAAAAATATAAGGCAACTCTTACTTATTAGGGTTAACCATATAAAACTGGGCTTCCTTGGTGGCTCACTCAGTAAAGAATCCACCTACAATACAGGAGATTGCATGCAACAGAGGAGACTTGGGTGAAAGCCGAGGCAGAAAGATCCCCTGGAGGAGGAAATGGCAACTCACTCTAGTAGTCTTTTTTTTTTT
The DNA here is from genome assembly GCF_023699985.2 of Odocoileus virginianus. Lineage (NCBI taxonomy): Eukaryota > Metazoa > Chordata > Mammalia > Artiodactyla > Cervidae > Odocoileus > Odocoileus virginianus. The sequence goes on from NC_069678.1 coordinate 93,340,506, forward strand.
TTTTTTCACTCTGGTATTCTTGCCTGGGAAATCCCATGGACAGAGGAGCCTGCCAGACTACAGTTCATGGGGTCACAAGAGTCGGACATGACTTAGCAACTACACCACCACCATTATTATACAAAACGGCTAATATTCAATCATTTCTGATTCAGAAAACCACAATTTCCTATAGTCAGCCTAATCAAGCTCCAGCCTAATAGCTGGAGTGAAGTGCATGGAGAGGCTAGACTGCCTGAGAGTGAACTGCGGCTCCTTTACTCAACTCTGTGCCTCATTTTCCTCATGCATATAATGTGAAAAGCAATCTACTTCATGGGCTGTTGTAAGCACTTAATACATTAAGCAACAAGTAGTTAGAACAGTGACACATCTTAAAAGTTAAATAAATATGTCATTATCTCCCAAATAGATGCTTAGGTAGAAACAGTGTATGCATAACAGGCGTGTGTGCATTTTAAAGAACAGATACAAAAGTAGCTGCAGTTGTATTAAATACCCTAGAAAGGGAACACAATGGAAATAATAGTTAATCCTGAGGGAGAAAAAAGCCTAGGTCACTCATAGACTTGTTTTTCACTGTATGTGCTTTGTGAATTTTGCATGTATACACATGTGTTGTCTAATAAAAAATGCATAAATGAAGTGCCTTTCTTTCATGTCAAATAAATAAATACACCAATCTGGTAGCAGTTACTTAAATTACAAGTGTAATATATAGAGCTTTATTGATTATGCCAAAGCCTTTGACTGTGTGGATCACAATAAACTCTGGAAAATTCTGAAAGAGATGGGAATACCAGACCACCTGACCTGCCTCTTGAGAAATCTGTATGCAGGTCAGGAAGCAACAGTTAGAACTGGACATGGACTGGTTCCAACAGGAAAAGGATATGTCGAGGCTGTATACTGTCATCCTGCTTATTTAACTTATATGCAGAATACATCATGAGAAATGTTGAGCTGGAGGAAGCACAAGCTAGAGTCAAGATTGCCAGGAGAAATAACAATAACCTCAGATACGCAGATGACACCACCCTTAAGGCAGAAAGTGAAGAAGAACTAAAGAGCCCCTTGATGAAAGTAAAAGAGGAGAGTGCAAAAGTTGGCTTAAAGCTTAACATTCACAAAACTAAGATCATGGCATCTGGTCCCATCACTTCCTGGCAAGCAGATGGGGAAACAGTGGCAGACTTTATTATTTTGGGCTCCAAAATCACTGCAGATGGTGACTGAAGCCATGAAATTAAAAGACGCTTGCTCCTTGGAAGGAAAGTTATGACCCAATCTAGATAGCATATTAGGAAGCAGAGACATTACTTTGCCAACAAAGGTCCGTCGAGTCAAAGCTATGGTTTTTCCAGTAGACACGTATGGATGTGGGAGTTGAACTATAAAGAAAGCTGAGTGCCGAAGAATTGATGCTTTTGAACTGTGGTGTTGCAGAAGACTCTTGAGAGTCCCTTGGACTACAAGGAGATCCAACCAGTCCATCCTAAAGGAGATCAGTCCTGGGTGTTCAGTGGAAGGACTGATGTTGAAGCTGAAACTCCAATACTTTGGCCACCTGATGCAAAGAACTGACTCACTGGAAAAGACCCTGATGCTGGGAAAGACTGAAGGCGGGAGGAGAACAGGATGACAGAGGATGAGATGATTGGATGGCATCACCGACTCAATGGACATGAGTTTGGGTAGACTCCGAGAGTTGGTGATGGACAGGGAGGCCTGGCGTGCTGCAGTCCATGGGGTCACAAAGAGTCGGACACGGCTGAGCAATAGAACTGAATGCTTTTCAAACTTGAGAAGGACATACAGGGAAATGTCAAATTAAACAGCAACCAGAGGATCTTATTCGAGCATTAATTATGTTCAAAGAAAACCTTTTATGTAGTTATATTTTACACATGTGTGCATTCATGTATGTGTGTACATGTATGTGTAAGAGTATATGTGGTGGGGACGGTGTGGGCAAGAAGTGCGCACACTCAGTTAACTTGCATTTTAAAGATAAAATACCCTCTTTAGGTAACATCAGGAAACAAGATATATAGCAAGAAGCTATTTTAGGTTATTAGAATTATTTACCTCCCAGATAGGAGTAACAGGGTGAATAGGTATGCAAAACTCTAGCCTAGGAAGATCTAAGCAATTCCTGAACAGGTAACCATCCAAAATATTAATGAATCTTTTGCCAGCTCTAAGTACTGTCCTATTCCAACATATATTATAAAAAGAAAGGATAGCAAGTGTCAAGAATTCCTAAATTTTGCATTTTTGTGCTGCGCTATGCTTAATCGCTCAGTCGTGTCCAAATCTGCGACTCCATGGACTGCAGTACGCCAGGCTCCTCTGTCCATGAAATTCTCCAGGCAAGATTACTGGAATGGGTTGCCATTTCTTTCACCAGGGGATGTTCTCCACCCAAGGATCAAACTCCAGGTCTCCACATTGTGAGCGGATTCTTTACTGTCTCAGTCACCATGGAAGCCAATCTTTACATTAAGCCCTGGTAATTACAGCATTCAAATCTTAACACCTCAAGATAAACTTTTCCATTATAAAAACAAAATGAAGACCTACTTCTCTAGTCATTCTAGAACTAATTTTCATGTGAAGGTGTACTGCACATCTAACTTTATTCCTTTTAAAAAAAACCAACAGTTTTCAGCAGCATTTATTGAATAATTTTTGATTGTTCAAGTAATCTGTGTAGCCCTTAAACTGTATCACATGTTAGTAACTAGTACCAAGTCCTTCTGCCTACTTACTAAAAAGCTTTTCTAACCCATGTTGTCTCTAAGAAAACTAGGCAGTCATTTAATGAAAAATAAAAAATAATTATTAAAAATATTCATAAACAATTGGAAAACTAATCATTAAAGACTGAAACTGGTATATTGAGCTATATAAAAAATAAGCTTCTGTATTAAAAAGTATCATAAATGAAAACAACTGCAATTTTAAATTTAGAAAAATGAACAAGTTAGTAGATGGGTAGGATGAGGGGTGGGAGCGAGGTTCAAGAGGGGATACATGTACACATACAGGTAATTCACTCTACTGTACAGCAGGAACTAACACAGCACTGTAAAGCAATCATACTCCAATAAAAAAGAAACTGAAAAAAAAAAAAAACAAGAATATTTAACAGGTTAGGTTCAGGGCTAGCTCAAGAAAAAGATTACTATCCACCCCACTCCTCCCCCAAAATGGCAAAGAACAAAAATTAAAAGAAATATAAATGCAAGTATCTGAGAAACTCTGCACCAGGGAAGGAAATGCAAACTACAAGAAAGAATACTTTTTCCAAATTTGCAGAGAATATTTTTCAATAAAAATAATGTAAATATAGAACAAAGCTTAGTATATACACCACCACCTGCACAAAAAGGGGGAAATATATTCAATATTTACTTGGAAAAAACACAAGAAACTGCTAATACAGGCTGCCTTTCAGAAAAGGAGACAGACGGCTGGTGGAAAGGATGAGAGAGAGATCTTCTATTATACACTGTTCTGTAAATTTTGATTTCTAAACCATATGATTTGGGCTTCCTTGACAGCTCAGTTGGTAAGGAATCCGCCTGCAATGAAGGAGACCCCAGTTCAATTCCTGGGCTGGGAAGATCCACTGGAGAAGGGACAGGCCACCCACTCCAGTATTCTTAGGCTTCCCTTGTGGCTCAGCTGGTAAAGAATCCGCCTGCAATGTGGGAGACCTGGGTTCGATCCCAGGGTTGGGAAGATTCCCCTGGAGAAGGGAAAGGCTACCCACTCTAGTATTCTGGCCTGGAGAATTCCACATGATTTACTGCTCATGAAAAAAACAATGAAATCATGGAAAAGCAAGGGTAAAACACTATAGGTATGGCAACAGTGAAACAAAAGTAATACATACCCTCATACAATGATTCTTCAAAGTGATCCAGCAGTATGGAGTGATTTGGTTTTGTTTCCTAACTTTCAATTATAATCAGCTGGTAGGTGCAACTATCCTTAAGCCAATTTTTTGTTTTTGTTTTGCAATTTCTTAATTTTTTGGCCACAAGGGATGTAGGATCTTAGTTCCCTTAATCCAGGAATCAAACCCATGCCCCCTACATTGGAAGCACAAAATCTTAACCACTGGACCACCAGGGAAGTTAAAACCAGTTTTGATTACTGTAGCTTTGCAGTTAAGTTCTAAAACTGGAAGTACAGGTCTTATTTCTTCGCAAAACTGTTTTGACAACTTGGGGTCCTCTGTATTTCTATATAAATTTTAAGATCAACTTCTACCCAAAAAGCCACTGGGATTTTGGTGGGGATTGCACTGGCAGCAAATCATTAATAATATTAAGTCTTTCAAGGCTTAATAAAATGCTAATGCCTTTCCATTTATTCAGATCTTAATTTCTTTCAATAGTGTTCCTTTTTTTTTTAATTGTACAAAGTTTCATACTCCTTAGTTAAATTTATTCTTAAGTATTTTGGTTTTGATACTATTGTAAATGGAATTTTTTTTCTCTTTTTTTTCCATTTATTTTTATTAGTTGGAGGCTAATTACTTTACACGAATTTTCTTAATTTCCTTTGCAAATTGTCCATTGCTAGCATACGGAAATGCTTCCCTGGTGGCTCAGTCAGTAAAGAATCCACCTGCAATGCAGGAGACCTGGGTTCAATATCTGAGTTGGGAAGACCCCCTGGAGGAGGGCATGGCGGCTCACTCCAGGATTCTTGCCTGGAGAATTCCCATGGACAGAGGAGCCTGGCAGGCTACAGGGCATGGGGTCACAGAGAGTCGGACATGACTGAGAAACTAAAGTACACAGTAATGGAAACACAACTGACTTTTTGATACACTGTTGGATTCAGTCTGCATTACCGGCGTATTCTGACAACTGAAGATACACAAAAATAAACTACTTAAACATACTAAATGTTAACAAGCAATTATTTCTACATGGTGATTTTATAGCTAAGATTTACCTCTTCATATCTTTCTGTATTTTCTATAATCAAATATGAATATCTTTTACAGCAAAAAAAAATAAGTATTTTATTGATTTTTCTCACTTATGAAAATATTATAAAGCAGAGATGAACAAACTGATGCCATATGTATGAATGTGAAATCTAAAAACAATGAAATCTAAAGATCATTACTCAAAGAAAAACAAGCTGCAGAATATAATTATACAGTGGTGCTGTCACTTCAATCATGTCCAACTTTTTGTGACCCCACAGATTGTAGCCTGCCAGGCTCCTCTGTCCCATGAGATTCTCCAGGCAAAGATACTAGAGTGGTTGCCATTTCCTCCTCCATAATATACAGTACACTATATTCAATATAGGCTTCCCTGGTGGTTCAGATGGTAAAGAATCTGCCTGCAATTTGGAGACCTGGGTTCAATCCCTGGGTCAGGAAGATCCCCTGGAGAAGGAAATGGCTACCCACTCCAGCATGGTTGCTTGGAGCATTTCATGAACTGAGGAGCCTGGGAGGCTACAGTCCATGTAAAATTTATAACCCTATAAGATGAAACTCTTATGGGTATATGGACACACAAAAATGTCATGACAATATCAAAACATGAATGATGAAAGTAATCTGATTCATAATAACCCCTGGAAATGCAGGGAGGGGTATACCCCAGGCAGTCTCAACTGTGGTGAAGAAGAAATTTTGTTTCTTAAAACAAAGGTATACACAAATTATTTTAAGATTAGATGTATTTGAGTTGAAAATATTCAGGTCGTTGTAATAATATTCTCTATACTATTTGAAATGCTTCATAATAAAAATATTTTTGAGAGAAATTAAACCAAAATATAACCAGATGTGCAATTTTTTTTAAAGGAAATTTACCACTTTTGAAAAGAAACTTTTCAGCAATTACTAGAGACAGGACCCTTCCTTTCCCATGCATTCTTTATAACAATAACAACTTTTCGTCAATGAAAATATTTGTTGATGACCCTAGATGATACTGGGTTTCATGAATAAAGAAGGAACTATTAGCCTGATTTTGGACCTCCCTGGTAACTCAGCTGGTAAAGAATCCGCCTGCAATAAAGAAGACCTTGGTTAGATTCCAGGGTTGGGAAGATCCCCTGGAGAAGCGATAGGATACCCACTCCAGTATTCTTGGGCTTTCATGGTGGTTCAGACGGTAAAGACTCCGCCTACAAAGCAGGAGACCTGGGTTCAATCCTGGGTTGGCAAGATCCCCTGGAGGAGGGCATGGCAACCTACTCCAGTATTCTTGCCTGGAGAATCTCCACTGACAGAGGAGCTCGGCGGGCTACAGTCCATGGGTAGCAAAGAGTCGAACACGCCTGAGCAACTAAGCACACAGCACAGCCTGATTTAGGAGAGACCACAAATGAAACAAAACTGCTTACAGAGGCACGATGCTCAAAGTCACCAAATAAATATCACACCTTTCTTAAAACTTAACACGGGTTAACAGAAGTCTAATTTTTATTTGGCCATGCCTCGTGGCTTGTGAGATCTTAGTTCCCCATCAGTTCTGAACCACCAGGGAAGTTTCAATAAGTTCTTTTAATAGGCTTTTCCCTCTTAATAGACTGATTTCACCATGCACAGCATGGCAAGAGTGCAGAAAAAACACCCAGAGCTGTCACAAAAAATAATGAAAAATGTTCTGGAATTAGATAGTGGTGATGGGTTACACAATGCTGCATCTACTAAAAACTATAAAAATGTTTAATTTTATGGCATATAACTTAGGTCTCAATAAAACAGTTTTCTTAAAAAGTAATAATGATTCTTCATTTAAAGTGGTATTCCAACAAAGCTCTTTCTTTCTCCATTTTACTATAATCACCACGGTGGTGGTGGTTTAGTTGCTAAGTTGTGTCCAACTCTTGCGACTCCATGGATTGTAGCCCACCAGGCTCCTCTGTCTATGGGATGCTTCAGGCAAGAATACTGGAGTGGGCTGCCATTTCCTTCTCCAGCGGATCTTCCCGTCCCAGGGACTGAACCCAGGTCTCCTGCATTGCAGGCAGATTCTTTACCAACTGAGCTATGAGGGAAGCCCAATAATCACCATAGTTCGTTGAAATCAGAAACTCCATTATTTATCTATGGACATCGTAAACTGTAACACAGAATCTGTTACTTTACAGCCCAAAACTCTTTCTCACAATTATCATTTTAAAAAATCTGTGACAGAAAAGCACCGTTTTAAGCACACTGTGAGCTGATTATTTACATTTTCCTTTAGTGGTAAAAACTGGTGGGAATTCAGGTTTAGATTACTTCTGAAAAATGACATGTTTCTGAAAAGAAGGCCCTCTCCCCTGAAAATACCTTTTTCTCTCTAATCTAACACACATCCTTATCTCTACATAATATTCAACAGCCTCAGATCTAAAGCAGAATCTAGTCAACTCAAGAGAGGCATCCATACGCCAAGAAGAGTAGAAGGAAGCAGGCCTGGGGAAGGAGGACACTCCTGAGAGCCTAAGGGGGAACCTCCTGTTCCCATGCCTCAGTGGGAAGGAACAAGGGTGGAGCCTGCGGCTCAAAGCTACGCACACACCTGCTCTTCTTCCGTGAAGGGCACAAGAGCCAGTGGCAGCAGGGGCTCCTCCTGTAGGATGGGCAGAAATTCTTTATCCAGAAGGTCTGAAGGGATCTGTTTGACCAAACACATGACCATGAGATTAATACTCTCCCTGCAATTCTAAGAAGCCAAAGCAAGAAAATATTGTTTGATTTATCTGTTGCTGATTATCAAAGATATGGATTAAAAGCTTATTCAGTCACAATGAATATTCTAACAGGGTCAAACATTAAAAAGCCCAGTCACTCACCCCGTCCTCCCATCAGACTACCACACTCAGATTTGATACACAGCACTGACCCTGATACTCCAGAGTGCATATTTAACTCAAACCACAGATGGTGAGGAGAATTTTACAAGCAACTGTATCTGTTCTTAGCAATGATCATTAAAATTTGATCCTTAATCCATTAATAAAATTAAAAGCAAAGTACACTTAAGTAGAAAATGTTATTTCTCACTAGTTACATAACAGAAGTGTACTTTATACTGTTTGAGTTTTGATCATTTATAAGTAACACAAATGAAGTACTATATTTTAAGATTTTCTCCCCACTAAAAATTTTACATTTAACTCAAAAGGAAAAAACAAGAGAAGCATCTGCCCTTCTGGCTCCTAACATCTAACTGGAAAGAATGACAGATGCAATAAAGAGAAAACTTTCTCAGCCATCAGAGAGGGATAAAAATAAAGGTTGTGAGGAAATCAGTTAAACAAAGCATTAAGTCCTGCCCACTCTCCTGCTTCCATGAAGCTTTCTACTTCTGTGATGAAATCTTAGGTTTTCTTTTCTAAAACATAAAGTGTGCATCATTTAGAAGAGCCTCTGTGAACTACTGAAGGTTTCAACACAAGAAGAAAAGAGAGAAAAACCATAGCTATTTCATATAACACATAACTGTACACACTCAGAAATCGCATTTGCAATTTTGAACTCTTTCCTACGTTCTTACCTTGTTGTCTTTAAGGAAAAGTGCTAACATTTCTTCTCTCCCGTAACGATAGTCTGCTAACTTATACTTGGGCAACGCTGGCGAAAGAGGGGGGGATGTAATACTCCCACCGCTGGACAGAGCTCGGAGCCTAAAACAGTAGACAGAATAGAAAAACAAAGTGTCAAATGTGCTGGCAGTAAGGACTTTTTATTTCCACATAATGTAATATTTTCATTTTAGTTCTTCAAAAGAATAGAAAGGAAAAGCCATTATCTCAAGGTATCCAAGATTTTAGCTCTAATGCAATCTGCTGCTCACTAAGAAAATAGTTCATTGAGTTCACTGACAAATAAGTAGACAACTTCCTTAAGTATTGTGCCATATCCCTGAGAAGTTTAGGGAGTGAAGAGGAGACACCTTTTTCCAAACTATAAAAGTAACATATAATTAAAACAAAAATGAGACATCACCTCACACGGGATTAATAAAAATTAACAACTCTAACAATACCAGCTATTGGCAAGGATGTAAAATGATGCAACATTCTCAAGTAGTACTTGTGGAGTTAAAAACTAAAACAGTCACTTGATTTTCTAATATTTAACAAAATATTTTAAAAAATATTTTTGCTCCCGAAGAGAAAATGCAAAATACAGATACGTGTAAAAAAGATACTTCTAAATATGCCCACATTTCATAATTCACTTTTAACAAAAGCAATTAATGATCAGTGTAGAGAACTTGAAAATGCAGTGGGAAAAAAAGATGAAGTACAAGGAGAAAAAAAAATAAAAGCCATATTTACTGCTAAGGAAAAAAAGAAAGGTAAAAATATACTTTAAGCTGCTAACAGAAATTACCTCAAAGGAAAGGGGAACAATTTTATAAGATGTTATTATTTTAAAAAGGAGTTGAACCTCAGCAAAAAATGGCAAGTTTTCCTCCAGGGAAAACTTCCATCAGGAGTAGCCCAAAGTTCTACAAAATAGTAGATTACAAGGGTAAAAGGGACCAAAGTTCTGCAAGTCAGTAGTTTAGCCCAAAGAAAATCCAACAGAAGCACTGAAATATATCCCCAAATTCACTAGGGCTGCAGGCTGACTTTATTCTATCGCTTCTTCTTTATTTACTAGGTAGAGTAGTTGTATAAAGAGAAACCTCCCTCTTATACTATCCGGTATTACCTAATAGAATATAGCTCATACAAGAAAACAAACAGCTTTTGTTCTTCCATTTCATTTATTAGTTTCCATAATAATGACTTGGTTCACTAACAATCCTCCAACAGTAAAATTCTTTTCATTAATGCATTTCATTTCACTGCAATTATTCTTAACAATACTCAAACTGTCTCATCTTGGCCTAGTGGGAGAGGTTTCAGGTTAGCTTCCAAGTCCTTCTGACCCAACCCTAGTAGTCTTTGAGAGCTTCACTTCTATCTGCTATGTCAAATGTTCCAAAATCAGCTTATTTCTTGCCTCAGATGTGGAATCAACCGTTTCACCAGGGAGCCTGATTCTCTTTGGTAATAAACAGGTTAAGACTACAGTCTGGGTGCTCAAAGTGTTCATTATTATTGGGTTGGTTTTTTGTTTTCTTTTCAATTATTCACAGACTTAGAGGTCATTGAGTCCAACTCCTATAAGACAGGCTAAACAAGTCAATAAGAAAACAACGTGCCCACAAAGGAGGACCCAACCACTGCTGAAGGACCTGCCAGCACGGCGGTTCACATCACATTCATGAACATTTGGGCTCTTCCCTGGAAATGTGGAATTAATATCCACTGAGAACTGAAGCTGGGAATGTTACATATACTCATTTAAGTTTCACAACCACTCCCAATGTGACAGATGAGATAAACAAAGCCAAGGAGTTAAGCCATTTACCCACAATCGCAGTCAGCAGAACCAGGAGTCAAAAACTAGGTTTTTTATGACTAAAAAGACCCAAATCTTTCCAACAGTGAGCTCTCAAATTTTTTAAATAGTCATGGTTCAGTCTGCCAAAAATTAATTTTTAAATATACATCTATATAATTAGAAATCAGTTTAAAATATCTTCTACTAAGTCAATATGTTCCCTAAGAGTGTCTACCACTAGAGGGCACATCTAAGCGCTCTTCCATTTTCTAATGGAAAAATCATCCCAGTATCTACAATTATTATGTCTCACTAGAGACTTTCCAGCTCACTGTCCAACACCCCTAATTTCTTCATCTGCTCCTCATAAGGTTTCAAATCCACCCAACAATCCCTAGAGAATGAGATAGTTGGATGGCATCACTGACTCAATGGACATGAGTTTGATACCTCCAGGAAACAGTGAGAACAGGGAAGCCTAGTGTTCTGAGGTTCGTGGGGTCACAAAGAGTTGAACTCGACTGAACAACCCCCAGGGGCTTTCCATGCCTAGGAACTGAACACTTCTTACAGGTACCAGACCTGAAGAGTAACATGACCAGGAATGCATACTTAAAAGAGTTCTCCAGCTATTGTGAAGGCAAGCTAAGCATAATGCAACATAGAGAAGACAGTAGCCTGAACCAGAAGAATGGCTGTGCTCCACTCAGTAATCAACAAATCCTGTCCCAAGTCCTCCTCCATCCACAGATTTCTGAAAAGTTGAAACATATCTGGATAATGTCCTTCCCCAAAAACCCACCAGTGACCTTTACCTGCTCTAGAACCGTGCCCCATATAGCCCTCTCTTCTAGAAACTCAATCCTTCTCTATTAGCGTTCCACTCATCTCTCAATATATCTAATAGTGATTTGCTTAAAAGGCCTCTAATGCAGCATCCCTCTCTGGCGATGCAGCACTGGTCATCTTCCTCTTCATCTCAGAGATGTCTTCACCGCCTCACTTCCTAACCACTTCAAAACCCAGCACAACGTGGCTTCTCCCCACTGCTCCACTGGTCTAGAACAGTTCAACCGCCTCAATGCTAGGCCTGAGTGAATTCCCTCTCCTGACCATCTTCCTGGTCACATGGAGGTCCGTTTCGCACAGGAGGCGCAGTGCTCCTCCCAGCAGGACTGGCAGTCACTGACGGGTAGCAGCAGGGCCTTCTGAAACCAGCCTCCCCCACACCCAACACCCACAACCCTCACTTGTTAACTGCTGCTCAAAATCCAAACTTCAGCTTACAGAAGTAATTTACAATGTCCATGCAGAAGTGTGAAGATGTACAAATCTAAAGCTTGCACTTCTGTGTAAGCTCATGACCCTCAGGTCCAGGTGTGAACTCTCCCCAACAGAGTACAGCTTTCTTATTCAACCCCTCACGGCCCTTTAGGTCTAACAGACCCCAAACCTACTCAAAACCTCCTTCATCGCTGGTATTCCCAAAGGCAGGTAAGGATACCACCATCTACTGAGCAAATGGTTAAGAGTCTGGGAATCATCTCCCACACCCAATTATCACATCCTACCAGGTTTTAAGGGCTTCCCTGGTGGCTCAGTGGTAAAGAAACTACTTGCTAATGTAGGAGACATGGGTTCAATTCCTGGGTCAGGAAGATCCCCTGGAGAAGGAAATGGCAACCCACTCCAATATTCTTGCCTTGGAAATGCCATGGACAGAGGAGCCTGGCTGGCTACAGGTGATGGAGCCCCAAGAGTCAGACATGACTTAGCAACTAAAGAATCAAGTTTTTAATCCTAAATCTCTCAAACCATCCTCTGGCCAAGTAACCTTCTATTGTTCACACTTATTACCTCAACTGCTACAATAGCACCCTAAATGATCTAACCAGTCAAAGTCCATCCTCCACACTACTACCAGTTATTTCTTTCAAAAGCAAATTTGAATAAAATGCTCCCTGATGAACAATTCATTGGCACACAATGATCAGGTAAAATAAAAAACTTCATAACATAGAAAGGCTACCTGCAAGCTCTTCTCGCCCATACTTCACAATACAGCCAAGGCAAAATGTCTTGAAATTTCCCTTTTAAACCTATAGTTTCCTGTCCACTTATCTTCAAACAGGCTTTCTGCTGTCTGGAATATTTTTTGTAATTGTTTTCACCTGGGACGCCATGGGAACTGCCTGGAAGTAAAGAGGTTAAGTGGAAAGAAAGGAAGGAAAAGATGAGAGACAGCAGGAGGGTAGGGGGTTGGAAAGAGGGTCATACGAGGGAGAGAGAGAAATCTAGATCCTGGGTGTTTGGCTGCACACAAGTAACCATGAATGTTCATAGAACTAATTGGCTAGTGGAAGGAAAAGCTAATAAACAGTCATACAAATGGAGAACTAGCAAAAGATTTTGGAGACAATTTGATCCAATTTACATTTTAAGATTAATCTGGCTGCAGTGGGAACAGCAATCAGAAGAAGAGGAGCCAAGAAACATTAGAAGGCCTGTCCTTTAGTTTCTATCAGAGATGATGGTGGCTTACACTAGGCTGGAGGCAATGAAGATAGAAAGGAATGAAGAGGTTCAAGAGGTATTTTGGAGGTAGAATTGACACAGCATTGTGATGGACTAGACACAGGGATATAGAAGTAAAAGAAAATGATCTGGATAACTCCAAGACTTCTGGCTTGAGCTAACGGGCACACTGTGATGTTAAGATGAAATAAAAGAGGAAATTTAAAAGGGCAAAATTCATGAGCTCAGTTTTGGAAAACTATAAAGGATGAGATGCCTGCAGGCATCAAATGAGCAGCTGAATATCCTGTATAAGCATTATACTCCCTTTACAATGTGCATGTGTACATACCAAGTCGCTTCAGTCCTGTCAGACTCTTTGCAACCCTACAGACCATATAGCCTGCCAGACTCCTCTGTCCATGGGATTCTCCAGGCAAGAATACTGGAGTGGGTTGCCATTACATGCTCTGGGGATCTTCCCCCTTATAACACTGACAGCGAAATTACTTAGTGTCAGCTTCCCCACTAAATAAATAATTCAAAAGTAGGGACCATGTCCGTTGGCTTCCCTGGTAGGCTCAGATGGTGAAGAATCCACCTGCAATGCAGGAGACCTGGGTTCAAACCCTGGGTTGGGAAGGTCCCCTAGAGAAGGAAACGGCTACCCACTTCAGTGTTCTAGCCTGGAGAAATCCATGGATAGAGGAGTCTGGGAGGCTACAGTCCATGGGGTCGCAAAGAGTCGGACATGACAGCGACTTTCATTTTTTCATGATCCTTATCCTTGCTGCTTCCTTATCTCCTTACCTAACCCAAGACGTAAAACATGAGGCCCTTGATAAAATGTTTTCTAAACAACTCTTAATGTTCTCTTTTAAAATACACCCTAGGATAACAATAAATTCCTTCAGATGGCCGTTATCTTTATACTTTTTGAAAACTGGGACTATTAACGCATTCCATCCTGCAGAATGTCTCAAGTCCCTCACAACTCCACAAAGATCATGAACAGTAATCTAGAAATCTCAGCTTTGAATTCTCTTGCCCCATGTGCCCCACCGTAAGATCTGAATCATTCAACATTTACTAAGTGCCCACACTAGCTAAACAATGGACTTACCAAAATTGAGAAATATAGTGCTTTTCTTAATGTAAGTAGCTTTTTTCTGAGTAAGGTAAATGGATATAAACAGACACAGCACGAGGTCCTAACTACTTTAACACAGGTCTGAACAAAGTGCTCTGGGAAAAACAAAAGTACCTCATTCTTTGCAAGGGAAGACCTGGGTAAATTTCCTTAAGGCCATAAAGGTGAGACAGAAGAAACCCCAAACCAGGTTCCTTGGCTCCTTCTCCATAAAGCCAGCTATCTGTCTGCAATCATTTCTTTCCCCTATGATAAATTCGTTTATTATCCAATTTATCTGAATAGATTTTCGATGCTCAAAATAAAAAAATTAAAATACCAAAATAAAGGTTATAATGAATTTGTTTTCCTCCTTTAAAATGTCTTGAAGTACACAATCATTTGCAAAGAAAAAAGAATAGGAGGATACAAACCAAAGTATTAACAACGGTTCTTTGGGTGGCAGAATTAAGGGTAATTGAGATCTTCTGTTTTTCCTTTCATACTATTGCTTCCTCCAAGGTTTTCTGGAGTGAGTGTGAATTATCTTATTACTAGGACTAACAAAAAATTCTTTAAAAAGAAGAAACCTACCAGATTTAGAACTAAAAAAGTTTTTTTCTTTAAGGTAGTACTTTGTGTTTTGTTGAAAGTGAAATAAACAGGCAACAGATGGGAATTAAATTCATACAATCCTTCTTGTGGTCTGTCCATATATCATCCAAAGCCTTAAAAATTAAACTTCTGATTTAAAAATTCCACTTCCAAAGGAAGATATTATTCCAAAGGAAATCAACAGTAACACAAACAGAACTATTAAAGGATGTGTATACATATTGACAATAGCAAAATATTAAAAACGACTTTACTTTCCAACACTTCACTCATGCATTTAATAAATATTTATTGAGTATCTACTATGTGCCAGGCACTGAAGTTACAGCAATGAACAAAGTGTACAAAAATCAAGACCAAAGTACTTGCCCTCAAAGGAGCGCACAGTCTAACGGGGGTTGAAAGATGGTATATAAATAATAAAGAAAATCAGTAAAATATCTGGCATGTTATATTTTTATATAGATTGCAAAGAAAAAATTAAACAGGGAAAGGAGGCAGGGAATGGGGGGGGGATGTTTATAGATGGTCAGAAAACCTCTAAGATGGTAACATTTGAAGTTAAAAGACTTAAAATGACTCATTTTATATATAAAAATGACTTACTCCTCCATTAACTACATCACACTTTTTAAAACTGCCTTCATTAAATCTATCATACACTTTTTAAAATTGCTTCAGTAATTATGGAATACATTTCTTTGTCCTAAATATAAAGACAAGCTAAGACCTAATGATTCCACCAGATTCTACCAGTTAAGACCTAAAGATTCTATTCAATCTTTTCTACTAGCTTTAAAAGTCCACGCTTATGGTCATCCATGGTCTGTCCTGACCACAATTTTCTTTGCTCTCTCATCTTCACTACTGCCAAATCAATCTTCATTTCACACAACTCTTACCAAACATCGTGTTTTACATGATGATAAAAATGATGTTAGTAAAAAGAGTACAGTAGCACCAAATGTTTCTGTATGTTTCAAAGTTACACACTGATTCAGTGTAATCCTCCTCAACTATGATTCTCAAGTTATTCTGGACACAGTTCCTTACCTCAAGTTTCACAATGAATGCAATGGTACATGCAGAAAAAACACAGCAACAGTCTCTATTCATACTGCAGCTGTCTAGATGCCTAGTTAAGTAACTTAATATACGAGATATACTATGTATATATATGGAGCTTCCCTGGTGGCTCAAATGGTAAGGGATCCGCCCACAATACACGAGACTCTGGTTCAATCCCTGGGAGGGGAAGATCCCCTGGAGGAGGGGATGCAGTATTCTTGCCTGGAGAATGCCATGGACAGTGGAAAAGCAGCCAGATAATATGGAAACAAATGAGCGTGGCTGTGTTTCAACAAAACTTTACAGTCCCATGGCCATAGTCTGTCAACCCATTTAGCATCACGTTAAATGTGCAATGACTCTACAGAGAGCATCAGCAGGAAGGAGTGGTTCTTTTCCTTTCGTTTTAGATAAACTACTAGTACTGTCTCTCTCTCTCTTAACTCTTAACAGAGAGAGACTCAGACCAAAAAAAAACTTCCTTAAATTAGCTGATGATTTTAACCATGTTTTCACAAAGAAAAGACATGTGTGTAAGTGCAAAACAGCAGCAGTTACAAATGAAGGCAAAAAACTGCACACAAAATGGTTTATACATTGAGCTGTATGATTTAAAGCCACCTGATAAGACGTGAATAAGGCTTTAGCTACAAGAACATTCATCAAAAAATTTTTTCTAATAATGAAAAACTGAGAACAGCCTATATTTGCTACATCCAGAAGACTAAATAAATGATGGTACATCCATACAGTGCAACCATTTAAGGTAACAGAAAATATTTATTGATAAAAAAGATACTTTTGGTGTGTTTTTTTAGACAAATTACAAAACTGAATGTACAGTATTATCCCATTTTTATGAAAATAAATGTACATTTACACAAATGAGCATACATAAAGCTACCTAGAATGATATACCAACCTATTTACAGTGGTTACCATGGATAGTGAAATTACGGTAGTTATATCCTCTTGTGGATTATTTGTGATTTCTAATTTTTCTAGAAGTATATATTGATTTGGTAATAAAGTTATTTTTAAAATATAAAATAAGAACTAAAACAGGTGATTTAGGTCAACATTTCCAAAATAAATTCTCAAAGCATATAACTTGCATCTGGTTCTTAAAACTTCAAATGATTTCTCCTCAGCCTCCAAATGCTAGCTACATGGACCAAGAAAATTAAGGAATTACATATAAAAAGAAATGCATATAATAATTTAAGTTAATAAGAGTCTTCAAATAGGAGGTTACTACAGGAAGTCTGGAACATTTATCAAAGCACCACCACTGAAACAATCAAGGACATTTATGACACTATGCCAATCATCTACTTTATATACTGCCTCTGATTCAAGGTCTGAATGGGGAAAGCAACTATCATTATTCACGCCACTGACGAGGATCTTCAATCACCAGCTTTGGGGGGAAAGGAAGAAGAGGGGGAAAGAATCACACTACAATGTGATGGATCTCAAAATCCCATGAGAATTCCATATTCAGGGTCCAAACATATCTGTAAGAGACTCAAAGGTTGATTAATTGGTATTACGGCAAATGCTAACCTGATTCTAGATAGGCTATAGCCAGTATAATTCTGGATCACCTATGTAGCCCATCAATAAAATAAAACTCAAATAATAATTCAATAAAAACTATTTTTTCCAAATAAGTATCAACAGCACTCATGAAACATTGTAGCAGAAAACATATAAACATTAAAATGTTACAATTATATAAAATTATACTCACACCTACATAAGGGTTCAAACACAAAGTAAATAATTTGCTAGGGTGGTGGGACTATGAGGAGTTCTAAATTCATTATCATTACACAACCAGAATAGGAAGACTTTTTAATAAAGGATAAATGCAGTCACTAACCAAATATAAATTATTCCTGACTGGCTATATTGTTTTCAACTAGGCACATAAAGCAAAGTCTCTAAAACATGCACATTTTATAAGCCCCCAACACCTGCACAAATACCTTACTACTGAACTAGTCATGCAACTCTGAACAGGATGAGGTTTTGAAAACTCACCATTCAGGCCCAAAGTTCAGTGTCTGCGTTTCCGCTGCCATTCTTTTCCGTATGTTTACAACAGATTTTTATATGCAGAGAAACCTGTTCAAGAGAAAACATCTCCATACAGTTGGTCAAGACTGAAAGCAGAATTCCAGCCCAGAAAGTACAGTGAGGAAGGGTGTTTTGCTTATGCTCCTCTCAACCAGAATGAGGTTTTTTAATGCCTATTTATAATACAGCAGGCAAAGTAAAATGAATAAATCCACCCTTAACTACAATCCACCATCTTTTTATGTTGACACAGGAAGAGGAGGCAAGGTATACGAGATGCTGCTAAGACAGGTGGTAGCGGACCATGCACCATGCGGGCACTGGAGACCAAAGGAAGGATTTCCTTTTCTCAGCCTTTAGGCAGTGGGGAAGGAATGAGGGGTAACAGATTTACATTTTATTAATAATTTGTATTACTCACTTGCAACGGCTCACCCATCACCATCAAGTACATCAAAGATTCTTAAAGACCCCTCCTTATCTATCTCACAGCTTCTGCCACAACTCTCCCCGCTGTTTCCTTTACACTCTAGGGATTCTTTAAAAAGTTATCTTGGACCATCAAGTGAAAATAATCCACAAATCAATTTCACGAGTCATCTTTCAAGAGCAATTTCAAGATATCAGAACTTAAGGTGAAATGTCAGACAGGGAAGGACAAATACTGTATATTACTTATATGTGGAATCTTTAACAAGCCAAACTCACAGACCATGAAGTGGTGGTTACCAGGGACCGAAGGGTGGGAGACGTGGTGAGAAACTGGTCAAAGGTAAAAACTACAGCTTTAAGATTAACAAGTTCTGGGGATCCAGGGCACAGCATGGTGATTACAGCTAATAAAACTGTATTATACATATGAAAGTTGCTAAGAGTAGACCTTAAATATTCTCACACCAAAAAAAAAAAATAAGAAAAGGTAATTATGTGATGGGAAGGAGATGTATGCTATGGTGATAAGCATTTTGCAACGTACATTGAAAAATTAATCAAATCAACACATGAACACTTTAAACCAAGACAACGTTATATCAATCATATCTCAATAAAGCTGAAAAAAATGAGTTGAGAAAACAGAAAATACTATAAATATTGTAAACATATGATAAATATCTGCAAGATTTATCACATCACCCTGATTGTTCTTTAAAAGATCTAAAACCAATAAACTACATACTGATCTAAAACACAGAAAGGGCAAAGTAAAAACGTGCTAACGTCCATAATCAGCTATTTATCTGCCCTCTCCCTGGAAGGTATTTCTGATGATTGGATGGCATCATGGACTCAATGGACATGAATTTGAGCAAACTCCAGGAGACAGCAAAGGACAGGGAAGCCTGGTGTACTGCAGTCCACGAGGTCACAAACAGTTGGACAAGACTTAGCAAATGAACAACAAATGTCAACCACGTGGGTTCCAGGGAGAGTTCCTTATTCTTACTTAACGCTGATTACCTTTCCCTGGCCAGATAAGCGTACACACCAAACTCAAATGAGATCAACTTAGTGCCCTCACCACCTCACAAGCAATTGATGATTCCAAAACAAGGTAAGGCATGTGGCTTTTAACTTTAAACTCTCTGAAACTGGAATGCACCTTAATGAGTGCCATGCTACAACTGCTACTGGCCCACAGTGGGAGTTGTGTCACAGTTGTCATTGTGTGCACAAGGATAAAACCTGGTCAGAGCTGCTCATTATTGTCATCTTCTCAATTGTGCTGTTCCTACTAGCTGATTTTAAGGGCTGCTTACAATGCCTTCAAAAAGATTATGCTATAATTCTAAATTGAAACATGTTGTGTATCAAAAAAGAAAGCAAATAAAGCCATGGAAGAGTAGTGAAGTAACTCTCCATGACTGGAGAAATGACTGCACGTGTTTTACAGAACTTGAGAAAGGAAAAACACACATAAAAAAGATAAGCTTGTGGTTTGTTAGTGAGACTTGACACTGCACAATCCACAAGGCCACATGAACCAGCCCTGAAGTATTAATATTTAAAGGGGAAAACATTAAACAGCTTAGAATGCTTTTAAGAACTACACAAGCACCAAACTGCTGCATTTCAAAATGACAAAAGAATAATGGAGCACTCTCTTAAGAAATGTTTCATCATCAATACCCTTAATGACATGATACTACAAAGGTGGGGAGAGCGAGGAGGAAGGAGACTTCTACAATTCTAAGTTCTGCATGATTTAGAAAAGTCATATAATGTGCAGAAGCTGAAGAATATCTAAACAGAAGCTGAAGAATACCTTAAAAACTGATTTTACTCCTATTTTCCTTTTAACATATGCACAAAGTATATACTGCCTGATGAAAATCTGTTAGACTTATTTGCTAAATAAGTTTAAAAGAATTTTTTAAAAACTGTAAAATAAAAATTCTAAGTAATTAAAGAACTATGACATCAGTTTACTCTGCAGTATGATTTACTTCTTAGTAATACATAAATGAAGAATCTCACAAGTGATGCACACTAGACTCAATTAAATTATGGTATGCTGCTGCTGCTGCTAAGTTGCTTCAGTTGTGTCTGACTGTGCGACCCCATAGACGGCAGCCCATCAGGCTCCCCCGTCCCTGGGATTCTCCAGGCAAGAACACTGGAGTAGGTTGCCATTTCTTTCTCTAATGCATGAAAAGTGAAAAGTGAAAGTCAAGTCGCTCAGTCGTGTCCGACTCTTCGTGACCCCATGGACTGCAGCCTACCAGGCTCCTCCATCCATGGGATTTTCCAGGCAAGAGTACTGGAGTGGATTGCCATTGCCTTCTCCGAAATTATGGTATATCCCTACTGAAATCATTTGTCAAGGGAGTGATAATGACCAGACCTCAGGTAAGGTACCCCCTGTGATTTAAGACAAGTATCCTCCTTACAAAAGGCAGAGCAATCAGAGAACAAATTGCCAACAAGCAGTGGATCACACAGAAAGCAAGGGAATTCCAGAAAAACATCTACTTCTGCTTCACTGACTACACAAAAGCCTTTGACTGTGTGGATCACAACAAACTGGAAAATTCTTAAAGAGAGAGAAATACCAGACCACTTTACCTGCCTCCTGAGAAACCTGTATGCAGAGCATGAAGCAACAGTTAGAACTGGACATGGAACAACAGATGGGTTCCAAATTGAGAAAGCAAGATGGCGTACTGCATATTGCCACCCTGCTTATTTAACTTACACGCAAAGTACATCATGCGGAATGACGGACGGATGAATCACAAGCTGGAATCACAACCGCTGCGAGAAATATCAACAACCTCAGATGTTACCACTCTAATGGCAGAAAGCCCCTTGATGAAGCTGAAAGAGGAGAGTGAAAAAAAAGCTGGCTTAAAATCTAACATCCAAGAAACTAAGATCACAGCATCCGATCATATCACTTCATAGCAAACAGAAGCAGAAAAAGTAGAAGCAGTGAAAGATTTTACTTTCTTGGGCTTCAAAATCACTGCAGACAATGACTGCGGTCACGAAATTAAGACACTTGCTCCTTGCAAGGAAAGCTATGACAAACCTAGACAGCATATTAAAAAGCAGAGACATTACTTTGCCAAAAAAAAGTCCATCTAGTCAAAGCTATGGTTTTACCAGTAGTCATGTATGGATGTGAGAGAGGGACCATAAAGAAGCATGAGCATAGAAGAATTGATGCTTTCAAACTGTGGTATTGGAGAAGACTCTTTGAGAGTCCCTAGGACTGCAAGGAGATCAAACCAGTCATTCCTAAAGGAAATCAATCCTGAATATTATTTGGAAGAACTGATGCTGAAGCTGAAACTCCAATACTTTGGCCACTTGATGCAAAAAACTGACTCATTTGAAAAGACCATGATGTTGGGAATGATTGAAGATGGCAGAAGGGAACACAGAGGAAGAGACAGTTGGATGGCATCACCGACTCAATGGACATGAGTTTGAGTAAGCTCCAAGAGATGGTAAAGGACAGGGAAACCTGGTATGCTACAGTCCATGGGGTCGCAGAATCGGACACACCTGAGTGACTGAACAACAAGTGGTGGGTGGTTTAGTCGCTAAATTGTGTCCAAGTCTTTGTGACCCCATGAATGTCAGCCCACCAGGCTCCTATCCATAGGATTTCCCAGGCAAGAATTCTGGAGTGGGTTGCCATTGTCTTCTCCAGGGGATCCTGGACCTACTTGGCTAACAAATTGACCTGTAGAGCCTACAACTGTAAGATTTTGTTGTAATATGAAACATCCTGAAGGAGTGTTTTTTTTATCACCATTTTAAGCCCCATCTAGTCAACTGTTTTATATTCAAACCCCTACGGGATTCTGACCATTGGGAAATAGCTCTGAATTAATAAAGCAAGTCAATACTCGAACCAGACTGAATTTATAAAGCAAGTGAATCTTAATTAAAAACTGAATTATTTGTGATATTTGTTAAAATACTAAAATCATTCTTAAGAGATTTAATATGCTTTTACCCTTTAAATTACTACCACAAGGCTACACAGGTCCTGGAAATACAAACTCCAGGAGTGTCATCACCACAAAGGATGCAAATGGAGCCCCTAGAGGCTGTGCTGTACAGGCAATGGTCTTGAGTTACAGAAGCCCTGGATTCACGAAACACTTGAAGAACATCAACCAAGGAAATCCTTTTCCTGTTCTCTGTCACTTATTCCACCTATAAATTTTCAGGAAGAGTCAAAAACTACCATACAGCAGAAACACTGAAAGCTCAGAAGTTTCTTTAATGCCTTGAGCTGGGAGCCTCACTACCATTTATAATGTGGGTTTCCATAAGATTATGCCCTATGGTAGTCTTCTGGACAACTCTTATGAACCTAAGGCAGTAATCCAAGCAATTTAATTATCAACTAAAGAGACCTACATTACTCAGAATGGTGTTCTGCTCATTCTCCTTTATGAATTAAAGCAGGAAATCTAAAAGTTATCACTGTTGAAGAAATCTAATTTAAGGTACTATAGCTTCTAATGCGGAATTCCCCACCCCAGATTGCTCCTTCCACATCAAATTAAATGAGCCCAGTTCTAATAGATTTATTTCTATGTATTGGATTGTCTGACATGATGTCTCTGAATTATAAATTATTTGGAATGGAAAGTGGGACTTATTTCTCAATTGCCATTTCTAAGTACGGAGTGAAGTATCAAAACAAGTATAAACTTTGCCACCATTTAAATCCCACCAAGCTACATGTTGTCAACTCAAACCCCCAGGAGACTTGTGATCATTAGGAAACAGCTTATTTTTATAGCAAATTGGGACCTGAACCAGACTCTGTAGGCTGTGCCCCCACCATGCTCTTCTGCCTCTTTAGATAGTTTTACTCTTGAAACTATTTCCTTCCTTGTCCTCCATGACCAGCCCTTTACAGATACATTTCCCCCATCTTTACTCCTTTCCAATTTAGTCACCATCCCCCAAGTTTCTCTCCTAACTTCCCTCAGTGTATCCATAGATTCTTTAACTATAAATTCTGTTTAGATATTGTCTTGAATCTTATTTACAATGGTGCTCTCCACTAGTACTTCAGGTAGAACTCTGCAGACTAAATCATGGGGAATTTAAAATAAGAGGCTCAGACAGTAAAGAATCTGCCTGCAATGTGGGAGGCCCAGGTTCGACCCCTGGGTCAGGAAGATCCCTGGAGAAGGAAATGGATACCCATGCGAATATTCTTGCCTGAAGCATTCCAAGGACAGAGGAGCCTGGTGGGCTACAGTCCATGGAGTCACAAAGAGTTAAGACACAACTGAGCAACTAACATTTTCATTTGCACCTTGATATAGTGCGTACAAGAAGTGAGGGTGTTATTACAGCAAGAGCAAAAATTCTCCCACAAATTCCACCCCTGCTGTGAATTACAGATTTTTCTCCCAAGACCTATGTGGCATTTCCAGCAGCCTGCTCCTCTTGGATATCTATCTAATCAACAACTGATCAAGGTATCACTGTTTTGGGGCTTTCCAGGTGGCTCAAGTGGTAAAGAACCCTCCTGACAATGCAGGAGACCAAGACACAGGTATGATCCCTGGGTAAGGAAGACCCCCCGGACAAGGGCATGACAACCCACAGCAGTATTCTTGCCTGGAGAATCCCATGGACAGAGGAGCCTGGCAGACTACAATCCACGGGGTTGCAAAGAGCTGGATACGACTGAGTGACTAACACACCACTGTTTTCAGTTTACTAGTCAGTCAGGCTCAAAAGCCTAGAATCATCTGAAACTCCCTCCTCTTCTCTGTAATCATTTTGTAATCATTTTGCCTGAAATTTGGTCTATTTCCCTTCAAGATTCCACCTGCATTCTTTCATCATAGCCAAACTTTTGTTAACCCATGCCTGGATTACTACAATAAAATTTCTAATCTGCTCTCCTGACTCAGCCTCTGATTACATCCAACAAGATCAATCTTTCTAAACCCTCTGTGTGTGATCAAAACTCCTCGTATTTTCAGGTTTCCATCAATCTGACAATCTATACCTTCTCAACTCAACCTTCCACTGTTCCACCTCCAAACTCAAAGCCAAATGATAACTTTCAACTCTCTACTGCATTCTCCTTCTGTCATTGAGGCTCATGCCACCCCCTTACCCTCTAAGGCCCACTCTCACATCCGCCTTCCTTTACAGTGGCTTATACGAAACCCAGGATACATTCAAATAAATACTCCATAAAATATTTCCCAAAGAAGAAGAAGGAAAATCTGAACAAAGGATGCAAAAACGGAATGGAATCTATAGCGTGCAATACTAGGGGTGAGGTGCTTTTTGAAACTGTATAGAAAACCTTGAAAGGAAAGAAAAAACGGAAAAAAAATTTGGGAGGAAGGACACACCATTTCAGACAAAACGAATGTGAGGAGCCATCTTAAGTAACTTAATATACATGTACATCTTGAACTCCAGTGTGGAGCCATAATGAGAGACAGAGATTTGGAAGCAAATCTACAGACTTGTATCCAAATATTGCATAAAACTATCCCAAAGAAGAGGTCAAGAAGGGACAAGACAAAGTGTCACCAAACACCATGCACGAGGATACAGGAAGGAAAAAAAAGACCATTCGGTTAGGTATCTTTAGCCCTAACCTTTCATGTGAAGTCAAATTCACTGACTCTAGCTTCTTCCACATCCACTTTATCTAAAGCACAAAGGAAAAAGAACTAGGTTCTTTGGGGAGATTATCTGATTATCCATCCATGAGCTCAATAAGGCTAAAAATTAAAGTGAAGTGTGAAAAAGCATGGCCATATCACAGAAGTCTTTGTATTTTATGTCTCAAGAGCAATGGAAGGCTATGAAAAGATCTGGGCCAGAAAGTGTCCACGATGAAACTCACACTTTAGAAAGATCATTCAGGATGCCAGGAGGAAATAAATCAGCAAAAGTTAAGAGAAAGGAGAGATATCAACAATCCAACAGATAGCATGGATCTACATACCAGGAGAAAAGAGAGAGAAGTGACAATAACAACAATACTCACTGATATGAAAAAAAATGTCAACAATAAATTAAGTGTTCAAGACAAGGTTACAGGATACAGAGGATATAACTACAATCAACACATCTTGAAATTCATTCTTAGTGGGTATTTACATATGCCCCCAGGTGTAATATTTACTTCTGAATGGTGAAATTATGAGTAATCCTTTTCCTAGTAAGTTACTAATTTGTGTTTAAAATAAAGATAATACTGGCCCAAATATATATATATATTAATGGAAGAATTCAGAAGTTTCAAATATTGAAGTCAAAAGAGAGACTGGAAAGTCTTCACTGGCTTCCATAATGAAGTGACTGGTGACCTGAAGGGCGCAATGAAAGCAGCATGATGAGGACAGTGAGACTGTAGAGGCTGGGAGGTGAGAAAGGGAGACTACAAATGCAGCCGACTGTTTCTAGGATCTTAGCTGCGAAAAAGCAACGAGAAATGAAGCAGAGTAGAAAGAAAATTACCACTTTCACTTTAGAGGAAAATATCCTAAAGGAAAACTACCAGTACAATCAAAAAGTGAAGAAATAATTTAGCAAAAATATGATGGAAGTGCAGCTGTGAGAAGGCAGGCTGGATGGGGCTTCAAAAAACAAATGCGAAAAAAAAAGACATGCTATGCCTATCCACTTGTGACAAGAGCAAAGTATGTTCAAATGACTGAAGACACCTGCAAGCTTTTTGCGGGGGAATAGCAAGTGGTGGGGAATTCACATTCGATGGCCTCAATTTTCTCAAATAAGTAAGCAAATGACAGTAGGTGACAGGGTAAGGTTTGGGAAGAATGCAGAAATGGTAGCTGCTGTGATCTACAATGGCATTTTTTTTAAATTAAATTTAGGAATAATTATGAATTTACCCCTGGAGAAGGAAACAGCAACCCACTCCGGTATTAATGCCTGGAGAATTCCATGGACAGAAGAGCCTGGCAGGCTATACAGTCCACGGGGTCACAGAGAGTCAGACACAACTGAAGCGACTTAGTACACATGAATTTATACAAATGTTACAAAGATATTACAGATATTCCCTCAGTTTCCCCTAACATAAACAGCTTACATTACCACAGTACACCTGTCACGACTAAGACACCAACATTGGTACACCACTAGTAACTATACTCAGACTTAACCAGTTTTTCCAACAATGTCCTTGTTCTGTTCTGATCTCACCCAGGACTGGCATGTGAATGGAAGAGGATGACGATCCCGATGCTGCCTGCTGATGCACCTACCACCGGGGGGGAACCAGTGAGAGAACCTCAGAGGGATAAAGGAAAGGTAAAACGTCAAACTATCAGGGCAAGACGGGCCTCAGGAACCCTAACAACACTGGAAAGCGTCCTGTGAGCAGTGTAACGCACAGAGAGGGGATGAGGCGCTCCCCCCTCCCGCCCTCCGGTCTCTCCTCTCCTCTCACTGTTCCAATTCTGGGGATAACGACCTCAGAGGAAGGGCTACCCTCGGATTTTAAACAGAGCTGACTTAAAAATAGCTGAGAGGATATTTCTGCTGCTGCTGCTAAGTCACTTCAGTCGATATTTCTACATAACTGCTATTTCAGACCTTGCCCATTACTCAAAATTCCTTATAAGTGAATCCAAGTAATATAGTTCTTCTGCACTTAATACCAGAAAGTTGACAGTCTTTGATAAACTGCAGCCTACACCTGACAATGTATTTAATCTGGCCTTTTTGTCAACTTCTTAAAGACACTAAATCAGCCCTCACTAGCACTGATTACTAGTATATAACTATTTTTCTTTTTTTCTATATATTTTTCTAGCTTTCCTGAACTTCCTGAACTCCTCTTTGGGACCTCATCTATCACTCTGTGTGCGTCCAAATACATGCTCAGTGGTGAACAGAGAAGAAACCAACAAAGCTCTTTTATATTGTTGGGTCTGCAACAAAGAAAAGAGAGACCCTGGCCTCTCAGCTCTTACGTTTACCATTTTCTCATAACCTGGCCCAGTGCTCAGGAGCCAGATGACTTCTGGGCACACACAATCACCAACAA
The DNA here is from genome assembly GCF_023699985.2 of Odocoileus virginianus. NCBI lineage: Eukaryota > Metazoa > Chordata > Mammalia > Artiodactyla > Cervidae > Odocoileus > Odocoileus virginianus. The sequence goes on from NC_069678.1 coordinate 93,367,815, forward strand.
CATGAGGAAGCTACAGTTCTACATACTAAGTTCTGCCTGGACAAAGACAAATCAGAAGCCAAAGCAGAATCAAAACCTGGCACAATGGCTACTGTTCTACTCTGAAAGTGTTCCCCAGTACTGCTTCCCAGAAGTCCTGATGTATTGATTAGCTACCACTATGCTACTAACATTATCAAAACACACGCTCCTTTGAAAACCCCCTGAATCTTTCTTTAAAAAATTATCTGCTACTGTAACTCTCCCGTATCAATGTAAAAACTGCCCAGAAAAAAACCTATGGCAAACCTGGGATGAAGTCCAGCCAGTATGGTGCAGAGTCTGCCAAAAGACTAACAAAGAATAAACACCAAGAACCTGAATCTGCCTCCATCTTCCCCACCTTCACTTTCCCAAAAGCAGAAAAAAGTACTCCCCTAGCACTCTTTAGATGTACCAAATAGTTAGTTGTGTTCCCATTCCAGCAACCAGCTATTCATATCTTAGCCAGACCTAGAGTAATACAAGATTAATAACTCCACTTCTGCAAATTAGTTCAACCACTTCAAAAGACAGTTTAGCAGTTATCTATTACATCTAAATAATACACCTATCTGGTGACCCCACAATCCACTGCTAGGCATACACTCAAGGAAAATTTCTACCCAGAGAAGAGTATAAGATATGCATAGTAGCTTTATTCATACCTGACACGTGGCTGTCATGTTTACCAACACAAATGTCCATCAACAGGTGAATGAATAAGCAAATATATGGGAGCTTCAAGGTTGGTGAAGATGTGGAAAGGATGGCGCAAAGCACTCTGATGAGCCCTTTCCCACACGCCGTGCCCTATGCATCCCTGCCACCTGGCTGTAACTGACTTAGGTAACATCAGTAATAATGAGACAAACTGGCACCATGTGCCTCCTGATGAGATACACGGACAAGGACACAGTATCACTAACGTTATATTCCTGACAAAAATGCATAAACTAAAATTAATTTTGAAAAAATCAGTAAGTCCAAATTGACAATACAAATTCAATCTACCATAGTCACCAAAAATACCAATGTCACAAAAGACAAAGGCTGAAGAACCATCCCAGATTAAGGGAGACTAAAGAGACATAAAAACCAAGTGTAAGTATGATTCTTAATTCCATCCTGAACCAGCAAAAAAAAAAAAAAAAGAAAAAAAAAGCTGTAAAATACATTAAAGAGATAATTAGAACAATTTGAATAGGAGATACGGAATAGACAACAGTATTATACCAATATTACTTTTCTATGATTTTGAAATTTTTACTGTGATTGTGTAGAGGAATGTCCTCATTGTTAGAAAATAACACTGAAATGTTTAGAGGAAAAGGAGTATGAGGTCTGTAACAGACTCTCAAATAGAACAGAAAAAAACTACAAAAATTTTAAATTAAAATTATATATATATCTGCATATATGGAGGGAAAAAAAGAAAATGAGAGGTAAAGAAAATATGCCATTCATTCCCTAAGTCATGTACGACTCCTTGTGACCCCATGGACTGCAGCATGCCAAGCTTCCCTGTCCTTCACCATCTCTTGGAGCTTACTCAAACTCATGTCCATTGAGTTGGTGATGCCATCCAACCATCTCATCCTGTCGTCCCCTTCTCTTCCTTCAATCTTTCCCAGCATCAGGGTCTTTTCCAATGAATCAGCTCTTTGCACCAGGTAGCCAAAGTACTGGAGCCTCAACTTTGGCATCAGTCCTTTGAATGAATATTCAGGGTTGATTTCCTTCAGGATTGACTGGTTTGATCTCCGTGCTGTCCAAGGGACTCTCAAGAGTCTTCTCCAACACCACAGTTCAAAAGTATCAACTCTCTGGTGCTCAGACTTCTTCAGAGTCCAACTCTCACATCCGTACAGGACTACTAGAATAACCATAGCTTGACTAGACAGAACTTGGTCAGCAAAGTAACATTTGCTTTTTAAATACACTATCTAGGTTTGTCATAGCTTTTCTTCCAAGGAGCAAGCATCTTTTAATTTTATGGCTGTAGTAACGGTCTGCAGTGATTTTGGAACCCAAGGAAATAAAGTTTGTCACTGTTTCTACTGTTTCCCCTGCTATTTGCCAGAAGTGAGGAGACCGGATGCCATGATCCTCGTTTTTTTGAATGTTGAGTTTTAAGCCAGCTTTTTCACTCTCCTCTTTCACCTTCATCAAGAGGCTATTTCTTTAGTTCCTGTTCACTTTCTACCATTAGGGTGGTATCATCTGCACATCTGAGGTTGTTGATCCAGCTTGTGATTCAACCAGCCCAGCATTTCTCATGATATACTCTGCACAGAAGTTAAATAAGCAGGGTGACAATACACGGCCTTGATGTACTCCTTTCCCAATTCTGAACTAGTCCTCTGTTACATGCCCAGTTTTAGCTCTAGCTTCTTGATCTGCATACAGGTTTCTCAGAAGGCAGGTAAGGTAGTTTAGTACTCCCATCTCTACAAGAATTTTACAGTTTTATTATCAGGAAATGTTAAAAATGGTAACCAAATGGGTGAAGGGCATATGGAAAGTTTAAGCAACTTTTTGCAACTTTTCTGTATTTCTGTTTGAAATTATTTCAAAATAAAGGTTTTTTTAAATTGTATATATTTACACAACAAAATACTGACCAACAAGGAAGAATTAATTGATACCTGCAACAACATTGCCTGAGTATCAGTCACAGTGTCCAGCAAAAGGAGCCAGCCACCAAAGAAAATACACTGTAACATTCCTTTTATGAAGTTCAACAGGTAAAATAATCAATTCTGACAGATGTCTGAACTCTGTTCACCACGGAAGCAGGGACTACTTACCGGGAAGGAGAAAAGGAAAATCTTTTGGGGTGCTAAAAATGCTCACTATGTTGATTTAGGTGGTGACTACAGAACTCACACATTATGTAAAAAATTTTCCAACTATACACTTCAGATTTGTGCACATATTTACTATATTTTATATCTCAATTTTTAAAAGGTTACAATAAACCATAAATGGTTTAGCTAAGGGGGGAAAAGAGTACAAGTAAAAATATTTTAATGGACATGAAGCAAAACTATTTTAAAGGCAAATCTTCTGATAATACTAAATTCACTCCCTACTTAAATTTCTGTCATTAAAAAGATCTTATACCACTATCTTGATAACATAATCTATAAATATATCAACTTTTAAGACTATAAACCAGTCCACACTCAAAGGAAGCAAGACTCAGGCACTAAGCTAAAATAATTCATTTTTTCAAACTTCAGCAAAAAGCTAAGTAAAAAAATGAAAAGGTTCAAACATGAGAGAGGAATCACACTTACCACGTCACTTATAATTTATAAAAGACTGAAAGCAATCCATAAAAAGCAGCACATTCCCTCAACATAGTACAAGTACAATAATGTTTGCACACAGAATGTAACTGTACACACAGTCATCCCTCCGTACCGAGGGGGACTGGTCCCAAAACCCTATACGATACCAAAATTCAGGGATGCGCAAATCCTTTATACTTTGCCCTCCACATCCAAGAACATGGAACCCATGGATACAGAGGGCCAACTGTCTTAAAAAACAGAACAAATAAAGACATGCTCATGAAGTGGGATTAATAATTGTTTTTCTGTTTTCATAATTTGCAGCAATATTCTTCAATTACTTTTACAGCAAAGTACATTTTAACTCCCACAAAGTGTTTGCCTTGTCTGTTTGAAATACTTTCCCAATCCCAACATAAATGTCAAATAAAGTTTATTTCTTTGCAACATTAACTCCTTTTAAAAAATAACTTTAAGGTACAAAAATAAAAGGAAAAATTCACCTATTAGAGCAAAAAACACATTTTCCTTCTGCACCCACCTGTATGATGATACCAATTCTCTTCATTTTTAAACATGCAAACTTTTAAAAATATTTCTTAAAATATGATTTGTTAACACATCTACTAATGACAAAAATTCATGAAGCAAAATTAGGCTTCACTACTAAACATTTATCCTAAAGAACAAAGGACTCCTTCCCCACCTCCCCAGGAAATCATAAGTCAAAACTGTCTACTTCTCTGTTACCACACATTATTGTATGAAATTTAACAAAAAATACTATTTATTTCTATGTTAATTACACTTTTTTATGACATATCTTCAAAAATACTATAGATGCTCTGTTGGCTTCTCTCCTCATCCTAAAAAGAATTCAAATTTGAATTTACAGCACTGAAATGAACACTGCAATCCAGCACAATCTGAATCACTACCCACTGCCATGAAACTAAGGTCAGAATTATTCCTAACAGCTCCAAAGCAAGATAAATGGATAAATGAATACTATAATAAACATACTTTGGAATATTCTCATCACTTAAAAAAAAACACCTAATTACTGATACATACAACAACACGGACGTATCACAAATACTACACTACGCAAAAGTCAGAACCAAAAAGAACACATACACAATAATTCCATTTACATAAAACTGGCAGAAGAGGCAAAATTATCTATAGTCACAGAAAATAAATCAGCAGTGGGAGAAGGAAAAGGACTGCAAAAAAGCAAGAGGAAAGTTCTGGGGGTGATGAAAATGTTACATATCTTGATTGTCGTTATGGTTACAGAAGTAAATACACAGTAAACACACTTGTCAAATCTTATCAAAATGTACATACAGCATGAGTATACTTAAAATGAAGGCGTTTTATTGAATATAAATTAAACCTCAGAAAGTTAATTTTGAAAAACACTAAGCAGACTGCCTCCTCAGAAAGCAATGAATTACAAGACTAAATTTTATCTTTCTTTTATGTTAAACTGCCTTTCTTTACATCTATTAAAATAGAGGTTATATAAAGTTTTGGATAATATTTAAAACTGAGAAACACTGTTCAGAACTGTGCCATTTTATATAGATCCTATTAACCACATGTAGCTATATCAAATCAATTAAAATTTAAAATCTAGCTCCTCCAAGAGGGAGGAAAGTAATTTTACAGTAGTCAAACCTGACAAAGTACAACAGTCAACCAAGTATCAAAGTCAATATTAACAGTAATAAATCATGCTGACAGCATATGCTCTTGATATGATGTGGCACTTTACTTCTGTGGTCTTCCTCCCAAAAACCCATGACCCATAACCAGGAGAAAATCATTAGACAAATTCCAAACAGAGAAGCATTCTATGAAATACTTAACCAGTACCCCTCAAAGTTGTCAAAACTGTTAACAGTAGGGAAGTATGAGAAACTAACACAGCGAAGGGGAGCCTATGGATTGGATACGTGACTAAATGTAATGTGGTATCCTGGACAGGGTCCCAAAACAAAAAAAACAGACTAGGGAAAACTAAGGAAATCTGAATAAACTTAGTGAATAAGCGATACTGATTACTTAGTTATAACAGATGCACGACAGTAATGTAAGATGCTAACAATACAAAAACTGGGGGGTGTGGTATACTATGGGAGCTCTCTTGTACTATATTCTCAATTTCTCTGTGAATCTAAAACTGTTCTTTTTTTTTTTAACTGGAGTATAATTGCTTTATAATGTTCTGTTTTAGTTTCTGCTGTACAACGTGAATCAACTATATGTATACATTATCCCCTCCCTCTTTACAACTATTCTTAAAAATAAGGCCTCCGAGGGAATTCCCTGGCAGTTCAGTGGTTAGGACTCCTAACTTTTACTGCAAGGGGCATAAACTCAATCCCTGGTCAGGGAACTAAAATCATGCAAGATGCACAGCCAAAAAAAAATTTTTTTTAATTAAAAAAGTAAAGCCTACTGAGTTCTTGTAATAAAAAAGTAAAGGTTTCTGCATTTTAAAAATTGCAGGTTCCCTCAGTCACACTAACCACATGTCAAGTGCTCAACAGTCACATGTGGCTAGTGGTTACAGTATTTGACAGTGGAGATTTACAGAACATTTCTATCACAGCAGAAAATTCGGTTAAGACAGTGCTGGTGTAGATGACTATTTTTAATGGGACCAATACAGAACAGTATTTTATAACTGCCTACAACTTATGAACAGATATATAGCTACCCAGAATTAAAAACCCTCACTGAAATCTAAACACCCCCAACATGTTTATTCCAGTTTCTAATTCAAACAATTACTTTTTGAAAACGCTTTTTAAAAAGTCAATGTATGTAACACTGAAAAATGTTTCACTCACCAGAGAGCAATTCTCTGAAACTCTTTCAAGGTATCCAAGATGTCAAATCTGTTAATTTTAAGATATTTCCTGCATTTTTCACTATGTTGGCACTGCACCAGTCATGGTGCTTTAGCACCATTCAAAGTAATGGTACCGAACTGTGCTAGTACTCACCGTGTTCTTCACTGCCATGTGCCATATATTCACAAGAAAGAAAAAAGCCAGGTTTACTTAAGAATGCCCTTAATAAAGCAGCAAAAGCTGCCAATTAATCTTGGTTCCTGTGTACACATCTTTTTAATATTCCTAATGTGATGAAATCAGAAGTATACATGATGTACTTCTGCTGCACACCACCATCTCTAAGAAAGGCACTTAGATGCCCTTGAGTTACAAGCTCAACTACCTACTTCCGTTCATGAAACATACTGAATTGAAAGGGCTGAAACACAAATAAAATCATCCAGACCTAGGTATATATCAGACACTTTTCAAAAATGAACAAGGCGAGAGTGTCACTTTAAAGAGAACAACTATTTGCTGCCAATTATAAAACTTAAGCTTTCAAGCAAAAGTTAAAATTTTAGAAAACTTCTATTCACTACCATGAGTTTGACAGATTTTACTAGTACTTATACTTTCCAATAAGTAAAGGATTTTCTGATGCATGTTGATATTAACAAGTGTGGAGGTTTTTTTTGATACTGTGTAATGTAACATATCTATTTAATGTGCAAGACAGACCAATAGATTTTAACATAATGGAATATAAAAATGCACTGATATATAGTAATTCAAATTTCACAATGCAACTAACCTTTGAAACTACTAGCTGTCCAATTTTAGTGCAATATCAATGAAAATCTGCAATTATCTGAAAAAGCTCTTAAAATATTCCTCCCTTTTCCAACTACATACACGGCTTCATGAGGATGAATTTCCTTCATATACTTCAACTAATGTAATAAACAGCAACAGACTCAATGCAGAAGCAGCTATGAGAAACCCAGCTGCCTTCTACAAAGTAAGACATAAAAAGCAATTTTTAAAAAGGGAAAACAGTGTCACTCTTCTCAGCAAATTTTTTTAGAAATATTTTAGAAAACTAGTATTTCTCATTAAAAATATACTTATGTTAACATGTAAAGAAATTGTTGCTATTTTTAAATCAATAAATCAATTTAAATTTCTCAATGTAGTGAAGATAGATATAACTGAAAAGCCAAAAGCTCTTTGGGGTCCTCTAATTCTTACGAAGGTAAAGGAGATCTAAAATCAAAAAGTTGAGGACATCTATCTCAGAGAAAGAGGAAAATATAACACAACAAATATATAAATTAACGTTAACAAACATACACTTGAAAGCGTATCAAGAGACATAAAACATCCCCGATGACAAGAATACCAAGATCCAAATGGACACTTCAAAAGTATCTCAGGTTAAAAATGTATTTTTCAAAAGACAGAGAAACTTTTCACATTTTTGAGATTTACTTATATGATTTCTTTATTGCCTCTACTACGAGGCTGTAAGACCCACAAGACAGGACCTTGAGTGTTTTGCTCATCACTACAGCTAGCCCAGCACCTGGAACAAAGCAGGTATTCAAATAATTGGTTGGACTGAAAACAAAACAAAAAAGACAAAAGACTTAAAAACAGAACCCACTGAGGTCTCTACGCAAATTAAAATATGACACTTTACAATCAAAATGTATCTATCTGCATAGTAATAAAATTATAACCGCTACCAATCACTGAGAGTCTATTTATTAACACCACGTGCCAGACACTGTACTGCGCATTTTAGACTTTTAATTCCCAAATCACCACAGGATATATTTTCCAGTAAGGAAAACCAGGTTCCAAGAAATTAACTTATTTATCTAGAGTTACAGGTAGTTAAGTGACAGAAAATTAAACCCACACTTCTGTTTAATGACCACAAGCTTTTTCTCTAAATACTGACACAGTGTTCAATACTCCTTACTTTCTTCCTCCCATTTTCTTGCAATTTTCAGAGGAATTTAGTTGTGAAAGTAACTTTTTCTCCTTTTCCCAATCTCCCACTGTCCCACTATCACTATCCTCCAATTTCTATTCCTTCTCGTCACTCAAGCAATACAGTGAGCCCCCCTGCCCTCTGGTTGCATGCGCAGTGCTATCTGACTCTTTGAGACCTCATAGACTGTAGCCGCCAAGCTCCTCTGTCCATGGGATTTCCCAGGCAAAAATACTGGAGTGGGTTGCTATTTTCTTCCCCAGGTGATCGTCGCAACTCAGGGACTGAACCCATTTCTCCTGCGTCTCCGGCACTGGCAGGCGAATGCTTTACCACTGAGCTACTAGGGGAAGACCCAGGCCCTGTGGTTGGGGAAGAATACATATTCTCATAGGACACTATCAGAAATTTCATTAACAATAGCAAAATTAATATAAGAGATTAAAAAGTGTCCGATTCTAGAACATGAATTAAGGCTCTCTGACCTACCGATCCTGCAAGATGACTTCATCCAGTTACTCAATTAGCCATGGTTTGGGCAAAACCATCTCAATTCCTAAGGGGCTAACCATGAAACCCCCTGGATGTAACCATCTCTTCAAGGACTGAGCCAAGATTTACCAATTACTAAGTACCAAAACAATACCTCTGACAATTTTGTCAGTCTCTGCAACCAAAGGACCAATACTGAAGAGGCCAGAGCTCCCAAGACTTCCTCAAGGTTCAGAACAACTAGAATAAAAAGAGTTTTGTTCCCAAAGAACACTCTGGGCACAGTATCACCACACAAAAAGCTATTACTGTCATTTTCCCCACCTTATACTTCTGAACGATATGTAAATGTTTCTTTTTTCCCCCTTTTGGTGAAAGGAGAATAAAATTAGCAACTAATAAACTAGTCAAGAAAAATTACAATGCCATAAACATGACCATGTTATTTGATAATCTCACCACAAGCCAATCTTTTCCAGAGAGGGCTCCCCAGAGCCTGTGAAAGTTTACACTTTTTAAGCCCCACAAAGCCTTGAACATGCTTTACCTCAACTTCTATATTATAAAGAAAATGAACAATATGAGAAAGGACTTAGCAGACTTCCCTGGTGGCATAGTGGGTAAGAATCCACCTGCCAATGTAGGGGACAGGCGCTGGATCTCCAGTCTGGGAAGATTCCACATGCTACAGAGCAACAAAGCCTGTGTCCCAAAATTTCTGAGCCCATGATCTAGGGCCCAGGAGCCACAACTACTGAAACTGGAGCACCTAGAGTCCATGCTCCCCCAACAAGAGAAGCCAACACAATGAGAAGCCGGACACCACAATGAACAGCAGCCCCTGCTCTCTGCAACTAGAGAAAGTCCACACAAAGCAACGAAGATCCAGCACAGCCAAAAATAAATAAAGCAGCACTCTAAAAAAAAAAAAATTTTAATTTAGCTGCAATCTGCTAAAGAAATCTTGCCTGAAAAAAAAACCACATATCATAGGAAGTCACATTTGTGGTCTGTCATTCCACAAATCATTCTGTAACAGGTCACTTTTAATAAAAGTAAATAAAAGTAATCCCTATTCTTTTCATCAAAATCTTGATATATTAATTTACTAACATAACAAGATCTGAGTAATAAAAAGATGACTTAAGCAATTAGATGTCACCAAGTACATACAAGCTACAAAAAAACATAAATAGGACTTCTAAATGCTCCACTAAAAAAAAGTTTTTCTTCAATACTTAGCAACTCTAGTATACAAAAACACATAGTACAAGTTTATGCTATCTCCCTGATTCTTTCCCCAAAGTGAAAATCCCTGCTACCACTCAAATGTGAATTTAGATTCATATACAGAAGTCCTACCCTTCAAATCCTCTACAGACCTCCTCATATCCAAGTGTTATGTAAAAAGTACAAATAAATTAAAATTTATCAAAGTAATCAATGTAAACTAAATAACCAATTAGTTTTTCCAAACTAAGCCTCGTATCTGCTAATAGTTATTTACAAAACCTTTATCACACATGATCCTCTGAACCCACAAAACCAAGAAATTTTGTTAAAACACTGCACTTGGAACCAACTGTTCCAAGAATGGTTGGTTAGACCTACTAGGCCTCATTCACCAAAATATATTTTAACTCTTCAGGACACGTAAATTAAAACCACCAAGATAAATACAGGAAAATTTTTGAGGAAAAGGGAAAACATCTAGAAGCTTCTGTGCGATTCTGCATAGAAAAGGCAACATTCCACCTTCTGAGACCTGCCGCCACTCTTAGGAGTGGGACTTTTCAAGATCCCAACCCCATGGCCATACTAACTAGACCAATGATGGAAATTTGGACAAAGTTCAATCTATCAAATTTTCCCTCTCAGCAATCTGAAAAGGGGATACTGAGCTAGTAACCATTTGGCTAGTGACACTAGAGCTTGAGTTTATATATGTGGCTCCAGGAATGAGGTGGCAATTTTCTTCTGTGTTTGCTAAAGCAGAAAAGGCCAGAGTGTGGAAAGACAACTAAAGCAAGATACAAAGAGATATGAGACAACACCTACTAGCCAGCAGGGAAAAAAGTGCTGTCTGGACTACCTTGTCTCCTGAGTCCGTCCCAGTTCCTGGTTCATGTCGTTCATGAAGTTAAGTGCTCTTGGGTTCCTTAATATACCCTCTTACCTCTCCCCTCAGAGGACTCCTCTTCCTGTCTTATGTCATCGGAAAATCATTATGATACTTTAAGACACAAATTCATACCAGGATCAATGCAGAAAAGGTATGCTTATTCTTATGGTTCATAACGGATATGAATGGTACCAGAGAAATTGCTTCTATTTACTATCTGTAAGTTTGGAGAAATAATAAGAACAAAAATAACCAGAGCCTTAAAAGCAAAAATTCTCTGCATAAGCCCTCAGTTTTGTGCTTCCCTTCAAAACTCACCTGTTCAAAAGTTCTGCTGGTTCACAGCAGGAAGTTTGAGCAGACTTTGTTCAGGTCCTTTTAACACTGTAAATAATAAAAGTATCACAGTAAATGACCCAGCAATCTCTTAAGAAACTTTAAAAACACAACTTTTACAATGAATATGCTTTGTAAAAAATGGATTCCAAACCTGGTTAAAATATTATAATTACCTGACACGCTTTTCATCCAGAGTCCCTGTCCTAAACTCTAAATAGTCTGTCTCAGTAGCTCTGAGATGTGACTTTAAAATATATTTTTTAAACCAAAGTTCCAAGTGATTCTGATGAAGCTAACAAATGAGCACCACTATAAGGTTTCAGGAAATTATTCCCTGGTATTTTCATTCAAAACTACCACATATCTGATAGAAAACTGAGAGCTAGCAAGACAGCAATACAATATGTATCCTATGCAAATAATCAGTGAGCCCCAAGATGTATGACCACTGCTAAAATGTTCAAGGAGCAAAGCTCCAGAAGTACTTTCAGATGCAAAATCATCTTTTAAGGCTCTGAAGAGACAATATCTTAAATGTCCACAAGATGATGATATTTCAAGTGACAAATTGAAACAATAGCTTCAAGAGATTTCTTAGCTAAATTCAAATGATGATTTGAAGGCTGCTTCTAAAGTGTCAAAAAATAATAATTTAAAAAGTTGACAATTTTACTGTCAAGCAAGAAAACAACTTGAGAAAGCCACTTTCATCTTTAATTTTGAAAAAAAGTAGCCATGTTACAATGTCCAAAAGGTCATCTAACTTTATCCACTGCACTCTACATTTTATAAGAGCAAGCAGAAGCAAAAGAGGGGAGAACTAGGTAACAAACTCTTCTCTGGGCCTAACTCAAGAGAACAAGCTCTAGTGTTATCTCCTATTTTAAGTATAAACCAAGTTCAACTTCAAGGCAACTCTGTAGTTAACCAGAAAATATAAAAGGTGTGTGTTCTTTACTTAATTACTTGTGGTGAGGAAGCATATCATACTTTGAAAGCATTTTTATAAAACTAATTTTGGCTACAGATAATATTCTTTTGTTTTTCAAATCTCCCCTCTTCTCTCTCAACCTCAAATAAAATTATGGGCAATTCAAGAAAGGTAACATTTTTGTATTTCTGTGTAATTAATCTAGTACATTTCTCAGTCATCTGAGAGCATAAACAAATGATAAAATGCAATCCTGGTCAAGAAATAATAGGAGTCTAACTTCTATGTGTTGTATGTTTACTTATATTTTTAAAGACATGCAATTCTTCAGGGCATTAAAAGTGAATGGAAATCCTAAGACCTGATCACCATAAAATCTAGTGGGGGTTAAGGGGAGGAAAAAAAAAAAAACACTTGGGTTCAGAGTTTTAACAACAATGGCCAAGTAATGTTAAGGCAATTCAAACTGCTGAAGAAAAATAGACATTCAACTTGCCTCTAATATACCTGGATTAACACCAACATAGGCTGGAGATTCAACCTAATGAGACTGGTCCCACTATAAGAGATAGAATAAAACAGAAAAGTACCGAAAATTTAGTCATTAGAGGCTAACAGAGAACTACAAATGAAGTCAGTCTTCAAAAATGGCACAAATCAAAGATCCTTCAGAAGAGAAAGATAAACAAGACAGTAATAATCTCATCATCCAAAATGGTTCCCCCAGATGGCAATCACTACCAATAGTGTCATCTTCCAATGTGAAGGTCAAAAAAAAAATAATAGACATATGGAATATTAAAATGCAGAGTCATGCGAGCAAATGAACCAATATGACATCAAAGACATAATTTGGAACTGTCATTTCAAAAACTCACCAAAGGAACAAAAGAGAGAAAGGCAATTTGTAAAAACACTACCTCCTCCCTAGCATCACTATCCCTGAAACTGTAATTCCTAACAACTCATGATTCTCAGGCAAGCGAAGATAAATTATTTTACGTATACACAACTCACCAACAAAAGCATTTCAAAATCAAAATATTAAATTCCTGAAGTGAATTAAAATGAAAGAAGACATTTGTGAGAGCTCAGTAATAAGAATATGGAGATAAGTTGAAAGAAAATCAGGAGAAAAGAAAATTTCCAAACCAAAAAAAGTCTACTAGCATAAAATTACTGAAGAACTAGTCTGAAAGATCAAAGTTGATGAACAAATAACTCAGCACAATAAGTTTTACACATGTAAGATGCTATAAAAGATATACAAACAAGTTAGTGGACCAGTCCCTGAGGAATTTAAAACTAGGCTGGACAACACAGAAATCATTAAAAGGAATTCTTTACCATTAAAAATGTGAGTTAAAACACTTCTTCCAGGATATATTTCTTAATGATCTGTGTCTAAATTTCAAAGGAAATTCTCTACATTTTCAAATAGTCTGAAACATTTCAAAGACCCTCTTTTTAGAAAGCAAGTTCTTTTGAAAAATCCTTTTAGGCAGGTCATCATCAATCTCATTTAAAAACTTTTGAGAAAGCTATTTTCTAACAATTTCCTGAAATATATGAGCCCCCTCAATTTTTCCAATTGGGGCAGGGAAGGATGTCCTGCTGGGGGGAAAGGGGTGGGCACACTGGCCCAAATTTCCAGATTCTGACTTCCAAGAGTCACAGAGGTGTGGAAAAAGAGTCCAGGACAACTGAACAACTCTACTCATCAGGACCAATGAGCCAGCACACTTTTTCTAGTAGGTTCCTTGTGATAGTGCCTCTCTGGCTTGACTACCTCGGTACCTTCCCAGCCACACCTGACCAGCTCACTTCAGTTTCTACCACAGGGTCTTTGCCCTTGATTCCTAGCCTGGGGCATTCCTGCTCCAGAGATACAGGGATTAGCTCCATTACCTGTGTCAAGTCTTTCCTCAAATATTAGTTTTTACCCACCAAGGCCTTCCCAGGGCACTCCACCTAAGATGAACCCCTCCCCCAAATCCCTATTATCCCATTACCCTGTCTCATTTTTTCCCACATCACTTATCACTACAGTATATCTTACCTAAAAGTATGTATTTACCTGTCTAGGAATGAGGTCCACAGAAACAGGAATTTTTGGTCTGTTTTGCTCCCAGCACCTAATAGTGTAGTATGATCTCAATATTTTTCAAATAAATTAATGCACAAATGACAGAAGAAATGAATGGAAGCACAAAGTACCTTCTCCTTCCTTCAGTCTCAAAATCCTAAAATGTACAGAAAAGGCCAAGTACAGAAAAGGTTCAAAGCCTTTTCTTCTCTAGTGAATCACAACCATTACCTGTGTACTTCCCATTGTTAAATGTCTGTGTGACATTAAGGACTGTGTGACATTCTTCCAGATACATCCCACTTTTTAAACTTTTTTCTAGTGTCTTCTACTGAAGTCAACATTTGTTGGGACAGAAATGTACGTGTTCCACTTTGAGCACTACACTAACTAGTTAAACGCATAAAAACATCAAGGAATGAGGCAACGTCTATGAGTTCAAAATCAACAAACTCTGACAGGCCAGAGCTGCAAATACGAGGATAAAAGTTAGTGTTCAATTTAGTGTTTTCTAATTTAGAAAATCATTAGATTCTAAAAAGAAAATACTATGTAAGGAGAAAATATCTTCCATGCATACACACGGGTAACCAAAACTGCCTGTAATCCAAGGTATAAAACACTGAGTAAGTATAATCCAAGGTACACAACACTGGATAAGAAGCTGGTCACAGGTTCCGGCCCCTTCCTCGATCTCTTGCAAGTTAAAGTGAAATACTTACCTTTCTTACAGAGAAAACAGATGTGCTTAAGTGTTCTTTCAGGGAAAGAAAGAATTTTTTAAAAAACAAAAACCCAGTGCTAGATAAATGCAAAGCAACGTAACTGGTTCCCGAACACGGTCAGACAATCTGCTTCTCTATATATACCCTCTTCCCTGGTCGCTTGGATTATGTTTCAGCCAAAAAACTGAAATAATTCTGAGTGCTTTCGTGGGGAACTGCGGTCACTCAAGGCTAATGCCATTTCAACCTGACGTGAAGGCTCGGGTCCCAAAGCTGCCATGGGTTCTGTCCTACTCTTCCCGACCTCCGTCCCAGGTTCGGATCATGGCTCCACCTTGGCTTCGGGCCTGGTCCAGACCCGGTCCTCTCGCCGCGGAAGGAGTCTCCCCAGTGCAGATGCTCGGTGAGGCAGGCAAGGGCGCATCTCCCCGAGGCCAGGTGTGGGGAGGAGCGCGGGCAGAAGCAGCTGTCTGGCCGCAGCAGCTGTTACCCCGGGCACCCCGAGGCTGGGCGGGCGGCTGGCCCGGAGGAGCAGGTAGCGGAAAGGCGAGCCCTCTGGCCCTGAGCGAGCCGGCCTGACACTGTCCACCCATCACCCTCCTCCCTTCCTCGGCTCCCCCTGCGATGCCAACGGGCCCGGGAGGAGGGGGCTCCCCAGCTCGACGGCAGAGACGCGCCAGCGCCCGGCGTGCCCCCGGCCGAGGAGGAGGCTCCCTCCCGCCCCGCACCTGACCTGTCCGCTCGCCTGACGCCCCAGCCGGCCGAGGCGGCTGCCAGGCGGCCTGGGGGTGTCCATGCGGCTGGGCCGGGTCGGGCCGGAGCGGAGGGGACGCCAGAGCGGACGGCACGCCCAGGAGAGCCAGGCAGGCCGGCGGAGCCCGAGCCGCGGAGCGGAGCCGGGCAAAGGGAGTGAGACCGAGTCGCTGGTTACCTGCGGTCCGGGACAGGGGAGACTCTCGGAACCCGTCAGTCCTCAGCCTCAACAACACAAGATGGCCGACACGTCGCCACGCACGTCACGTGACAGCGCGCTGGCTGCGCCACGCCCCCGCTCCGCCTCCGCCCCGCCCCGCCCCTCCTCCCTCCCCGCTCCTCCAGCCTCCCACGACCTCCTTCCTTTCCGCCGCCTCCCTCCCGTCTTCCCCGGACACGCCCCTGCCCGAGCCCCGGATGTCAGGAGGGAGGAGGGCGGGGCCGCGGCAGGGCGCAGGCGCCTGCGAGCCCCTGGGCCAGAGCTCTCCCCCTTGCCCTTGAGTTGAGTGGAGTTGGTATCCATAGTTGGATCTGGGCCAGTCGTCATGTGACTCACCGTCGTGTGCGCCCAGTCCAGAACCCATTAGCAGTTCAGAAAGCTCTGCATCGTTTAGGAGCTGATTTTCCACACCAGAACTTTTCCACAGGTTTTCGTTCCGCCTTTTCCCTGCTCATTAGCCATCCTAGAGAAAAACGGGGACGTGACACGCTGAAATTCAAAGCAGTTTGTCTGCTTGTTAACGGTTCTGGTAGAACTGGGAATTCATTCTAGAGTCTTGGAATCTGACAGCTGGGGAGGACTTTAGAGATCAAGTCCCTCCTAGTGCGTCTCAGGCTGTAACTCTTATGCCTAAATATCTCTTTATTTGCGGATTGCCAGGTAAAATACAGGCCACCCAGCAGCATCACGGACATACACTAAAAAATTATTCACTGCTTTTTCTGAAATTCACGTTAAACTGGGTACCCTGTATTTTTCTTTGGTGTATAAGGCAACCCTACCCTTCTCAGGTCATCCCATTGTTTCCTTGTGCCTTCATCCTCTTCCTTATTTACAGGATCCTTCCTTTCACCTTTGAAAATACTCAAGTATCTTTCATCTTACAATTGAATGTTAAAACCTCCCAATTCCCCCTACAACAACCTCTCCACCTCTTTGTTCCCTTTCAAGCCAAACAGCACATGGGACTTTTCCTGGTGGTCCAGTGGCTAAAACTCCGCACTCCCAGTGTAGGGGGCCGAGATTCAATCTCTAGTCAGGGAACTAGAGATGCAACTGAATTTTCATGCTGCAACTAAAGATCCCACGTGACTCAGCTGAGACCCAGTGCAGCTAAATAAATACTTTCATTTTTTAAAAAGTCAGAAAGCACAGAAGAGGTGTTTTTAAGTACTTTCCTGATTGCTGTACCTAGCAAGCAGTTATCAACCATTCTAATGTGATTTCAATCCTGACTATTCACCCATTGCTTGCTCAGCCTACAAGTTGAGCTTATCATTTTTTTTTCAGTCCTCAAGTTAACTCAAGGGCTTCCTCAGTGGCTCAGCCAGTAAAGAATCTGCCTGCAATGCAGCAGACACAGGAGTTGTGGGTTCAGTCCCTGGGTCAGGAAGACCCCCTGGAGGAGAAAATGGCAACCCAGTCCAGTATTCTTGCCTGATAAATCCCATGAACAGAGGAGCCTGGCAGGCTACAGTCCAAAGGAACACAAAGAGTCAGACACGACTAAGCAACTGAGCACACACACACACACACAACTTGACTTGGTTCTTCCCCATTTTCAGTGTCATTGACCACTCACTCCCTACCTCCTGAAATACTTTCTCCCTTCACCTTTATGCTCTTACTGCTCAAAATATGATCAATGAACAAGCAGTATCAGCATCACTTGGAAATCTGTTGAAAGAATCTTGAACAGTTTCTTCACAGTCCCAATCTGCTGAACTCTAGAATCTCTATCATTCACATTGTCCCCCTTTCTTTCCTCTATCCCCTGAGTTTAATGCTCCAGATATGACCATGTATGAAGGTCCTCAAATATGCCAGTCTGTTTTAGCCTTTGCACATGTTGTTCCCTCTTGTTATGATGCCATTCCCAATAGTTACCCCACTTTTCCCAACAGGCAAAACTCCTGCTCATCTTTGAAAGCCTAAATCATGTGTTACTGATGTGGCTTGTCATGTCACATCTCTGAGGCTATGCCATCCGTGCCCATAATTTTATATATGTATAAAATATATATACACAAAATTTTATATATATTTAAGGTATAATTTATATACAATAAAAATTAGTATTTTAAGTATGCAGTTTTATATATATATATATATTTAAGGTATAATTTACATACAGTAAAATTTAACATTTTTAGTATACAGTTTTGCAACTTTTGAAAAATTTAAATAAGTGTGTACAATTACTACTAAAATCAAGGTACGTAATAGTCCTATCTCCCACAAAATTTCCCCAAATGATCCTTTGTAGTCAGCCCTAACATCCACTCTCAGCCCCTAAAAACATTATTCTGTTTTCTCTCCTTATAATTTTGCCTTATGGTGTCATATGAATGAAACCATAGAGCATATAGCCTTTTGAGACTGGCTGCTTTCACTTAGGGCTTTCCAGGTGGCTCACTGGTAAAGAACCTGCCTGCCAATGCAGAAGACACTGAAGCTATGGGTCAGGAAGTAGCAATCCACTCCAGTATTCTTGCCTGGAAAATGTCATGGACGGAAGAGCCTGAAATTCAGCCACACTACTGCATGCTTCAGTACTTTCTTCTGTTTCATTGCTGAGTAGTATTTCATTGTATGTATGCACTATGTTTGTTCATCCATTCCTCAGTTGGATATTTGGATTGTTTCTATGTGGAGAGGTTATGAATAAAGTAGCTATATTCACATGCAGGTATTTGTGTGAACAAAGAGTTTTATTTCGCTTGGGTAAATACCTAGGAATGAAATTGGTGGTTATATGGCAAATGTTTGTTTAACTGTATCAGAAACTGCCAAATCATTTTTCAGAGTGTGTTAGACATATTTGTAACCCAGTATAAGCTTTCAGAGAGCAAGAAACAAAGTTAAGGCATGATCAAGATGATGATGAGGAAAGCTAACAAAAGTCCCCTGCTTTTAACCATTATACATACTCTATTGTTCAACTTTGCATCCTCAGCAGCTGGCATTGTCCTGGCACACGGTAGGCACTCAAAAAATATCAATACCTACACAATCAAATAAATTCTTGATGACCTACTCCTTAGAAAGGGCACTTTTCTCCTTTCATTCTCTGTCTCTCCAATATTTCTTCCAACAGTAGTTTTAAAGTGACAGCAGTAGACTCATGCCTGCCTTGTTGTTGTTCAGCCACTGAGTCGTGCCCAACTCCTTGTGACCCCATGAACTGTAGCTTGTGATCTCCCCTGTCCTTCACTATCTCCTGGAGTTTGAGCAAACTCACATCCATTGAGTCAGTGATGCCATCCAACCATCTCAGCCCCTGCCGCCCCTTCTCCTCTTGCCCTCTATCTTTCCCAGCATCAGTCTTTTCCAATGAGTTGGCTCTTCACATCAGGTGGCCAAAGTATTGGAGCTTCAGCTTCAGCATCAGTTCTTCCAAAGAATATTCAAGATTATGTCTGCCCTAATCATTGTATAATAACAAAGTTTCAGGTTTACTATATCATTGATAGAAACAGAAGTTGAAAATAATAGATCCTTGGTGGGGAAGGAGGAGTAAGGAGCTTAGCTGAAAATGAATTTAATTTGAAATTAACACAGGTTGATTAGCTGTGATAGATTATATTTTTCCTAAGAAAATACATCTGTTCAACAGACTCTTCTAGAACCTACCCACTACCCTCCCCAGATGTTGCTGTTTGTTGTCTGACTCTTTGTGACCCCATGGATTGTAGCCCACTAGGTTCCTCTGTCCATGGAATTGTCCAAGCAAGAATACTGGAGTGGGTTGCCATTTCCTTCTCCAGAGAATCTTCCCAACACAGAGACTGAATCCACATCTCCTACGTTGCAGGTAGATTCTTTATCACTGAGCCACCAGGGAACTAGACTTTAATTCTCCTCAATCCCTTATAACCAGTAGACCCTGGTGGAAGTGAAACAAGATGCCTTCCAACACTAAACCATAAAGGTGATGGAGTTTGTTTGCTCACAGTCCCTTTTAAGGCAAGAGCTGACGTAAAATAATAATAATTTTTTAAAAAGAGCTGACAAATGGTAAGTCCAAATGTCCTGAGGCTGCCATTCTGGGAGACATCCAGACAATAAGGAGAGACCCAAGTAATTGCCCACATCAATAGCCCCAGCTAAAGTCCCAGTATCAACAACCAAACATTTGAGTGAAAAATGCCACCAGATGATGCCAACCCCAGCTGTCAAGTTATACCCAGGCATCCAAGCCAGGACATCATGATGCAAAGACAGGTATCCTCACTGTGCCTTGTCTGAATTCCTGGTCCACCAGATCCGTAAGCATAATAAAATGGTTGTTTGAAGCCATTAAATTTTGGAATAATTTGTTACATAGCAATATGATACTGAAGTATCATTGTTATGGATTGAATTGTGTCCTCCCAAAAGATATGTTGGCCTCCTAACCTCAGAATGTACCCCAGAATGTGATTTTATTTGGAAATAGGATCTTTGAGGTAATCAAGCTAAGATGAAATCATTAGGGTGAACCAAAATTCAGTATGACAAGTGTCCCTATAAAAAGAGGAGATTTGGGGACTTCCCTGGCAGCTCAGTGGTAAAGAGTGCAGTGTTGCCAGTGTGGGAGACGCGGGTTCGAACCGTGGTGCCAGAAGATCCCTCATGCCTCGGAGCAACTAAGCCCTCGCGCCGGAACGACAGACCCATGTGCTGCAACTGCCGAGGCCTCTGTGCCTTGAACATGTGTTCCACAACAAGAGAAGCCACTGCTGCGAGACGCCCACCCACCACACCTAGAGAGTAGTCCCCGCTCACTGCAACTGGAGAAACACCCACGCAGCGACGCAAACCCGGCACAGCCAAAAATAAATCAATAAGTCACATTAGGTTTGCTTGTTTTTTCTAAAAAAAGAAGAAATCTGGGGACATCCCTGGTGGTCCGGTGGTTAAGAATCCACCTTCCAGGGCAGGAGATGTGGGTTCAATCACATGCCATTAGGCAACTAAGCCAGAGAGATGCAGCTAGTGAGCCCACGGAGTCTGGAGTCTGAGTTCTACAGCTAGAGAGAAGCCCGAGCTCCCCAACAAAGATCCCATGTGATATAACTAAGACCCCATGCAGCCAAATAAATAACAAAGAAAATAAGCTAAAAAGAGGAAATCTGTACACAGACATGTATAGACAGAGCACTCCACGTGAAGATGAGGTAGGAATCATGTGATACTTCTACACCCCAAGGGACACCGAAGGTTGCCAGCAAACCACCAGAAGCTGGGAGAGAGTCACGGAGCGTGCATTCTTCCTCGGCCCTCTGAAAGAACCAGAGAGCACCTTGATCTTGAATTTCTATCACCCAGAACTGAGACAATAAATTTCTGCTAAGCCACCCAATTGGTGGTGCTTTGTTACAGCAGCCCTAGCAAGCTAACAGTGTTCGTTGTTCAGTCGTGTCCGACTCTTTGCAGACTACAGCCCGCCAGGCTTTGTGACCCCACGGACTGTAGCCCGCCACGCTCCTCTGTCCATGGGATTCTCCAGGCAAGAATACCGAAGTGGGATGCCATTATGGAATCATCTAAAATTTTAAAGAGACAGTCTGAAATGAAGGAGATACAGAGGCAGTCAGAACTAAAAATCTGAGAGTCACCCATGGAGAGGAGATCTGTGAAACCCTGGGGAATCATCCCTAACCAGCAACTGTAGAGAGGAAAAGCATGGAGTTAAGGCAGGCTCTCAGGAAGAAAAAGTGTAGCTCGTGGACAGAGAGGAGTTACAGGGAAGACCAGGTTAGAAGCAGGAACCAGTCTCAGAAGAGAGGGAGGAAGAGACTGGCTGGCAATGACAAATCTGTAACATTATCAAGGCGTCTGGGACTGGGGACTGGAGGTGTGTCTGTGGAGCAGGGAGTACAGAGGATTAGAAAAGAGTAGGTGCTGAGGAAGGGAGGGTGCAGACATTTGGAAGTGGATAAAAAAAAGCAGGATGGACTCACTAGTGGAGAAGGCAGTGCCACTCAGATTGGTACCCTAACTTACAGTGTTGGTTACACGGCTGAAAAGCAAAGAGGAAACACAAGGAAGGGAGTGCAGAAAGAGAGCACAACAAATAGCAAGGAAAGACTGCTCAGATGATAACTATGGAAACAGATCCATTTTTATGTTTGAAAACATTTTTATTCTAAAAGTACTTGCATATTTAAACTTTTTAAAAAAATTTCCAACCTCCAGATGTACCAAGAAAATTAAATCATAAAAACGATCTTGGAATACGATAAACGTATCCTTTCATGTAAACATCCCACAGTGTGCTCCAAAATGGTATTCTCTTTCTCCTGAGTCTTGCGTATTGAGGATTTCATATTTTTGCTGTCCCAAAGAGTTCCCACATGCATGTTCAACTGCTCTTCTCACTTTCTTTGCAGTCAGAGAGTCCCCCCCCCTTTTTTTAGTAACTGTTATTAGCAGTTGCAATGATAAAGCAGTATGTGTTTACAGTTTAATATTTTTAAGAATTCAAAAACATAAAATAGAAAAAATTTAAAACCCTCTCAAACCTAGATTCTTTCCCTAAGAAACTCAGGACACTTAGGTTCTCTCCCCTCTCAAGTAACCCACTGATGACAGTCTCCTGTGTGGCTTTCTGGTGGTATGGGGAAACAAGCATGATGTGTTTCTTAATTCTCATTACCACTGAGAGCTGAGGATACAAGCAGTTGCCCAAAATCTACCTGGCACTGACCTCATGCAGCTCAGCCGACGTGGGCAGAGACATGGCGTTGTATCTCTCATGTAAAACAGAACAAAACACCTGAGTGGTACTGTGTTTACTGCTCTGCTCCCAGCCTTTCTCCAAGAATATGTCCTGGAGTCCTCCACATTCTTTTCAGTGGCTGCCTAGCAGTGATTATTTACCTGGATGGAGGAGGGCATGGCATCCCACTCCAGTATTCTTGCCTAGAGAATCCATGGACAGAGGAGCCTGGCAGGCTACAGTCCATGAGGTTGCAAAGAGGCGGACACGACAGAGCGACTAAGCACACATCAGAATACACTTAGCTCTGCTGATAGACACCCTGATTGTTTCCATTATATTTGCTATAACAAATAATGCAACAATAAATTTCCCTTTAAGTATACCCTTCTTCATGTTTATATTTACCCACAGGATAAACTCCCAGGGGTAGAATCCCTGGGTCAGAGCTCCTGAGTATCTCTGCAGCAAAATACAGGGCTGGATGAAGCACAAGCTGGAATTAAGATTGCCAGGAGAGATATCAATAACCTCAGATATGCAGATGACACCACCCTTATAGCAGAGAGCAAAGAGAAACTAAAGAGCCTCTTGATGAAGGTGAAAGAGGAAAGTGAAAAAGCTGGCTTAAAATTCAACATTCAAAAAATGAAGATCATGGCATCCAGTCCCATCACTTCATGGCAGATAGATGGGAAACAGTAGAAACAGTGACAGACTTTATTTTCATGGGCTCCAAAATCACTGCAGATGGTGATTGCAGCCATGAAATTAAAAGACACTTGCTCCTTGGAAGAAAAGCTATGACCAACCTTGACAGCATATTAAAAACAGAGATATTACTTTGCCAACAAAGGTCTGTCTAGTCAAAGCTATAGTTTTTCCAGTAGTCATGTACACATGTGAGAGTTGGACCATCAAGAAGGCTGAGCGCCAAAAAATTGATGCTTTTCAACAGTGGTGTTGGAGAAGACTCTTGAGAGACCCTTGGGCTGCAAGCAGATCAAACCAGTCAATCAATCCTAAAGGAAACCAATCCTGAATATTCTCTAGAAGGACTGATGCTGAAGCTGAAGTTTCAATAGTTGAGCCACATGATGTGAAGAGTAGATTCATTAGAAAAAACCCTGATGCTGGGAAAGATTGAAGACAGGAGGAGAAGGGGGTGACAGTGGATGAGATGGTTGGATGGCATCACCGACTCAATGGACATGAGTTTGAGCAAGCTCCGAGAAATGATGAAGGACAGGGAAGCCTGGCATGCCGCAGTCTGTGAGGTCACAAAGAGTCAGACATGACTGAGCTACTGAACAACAATAATCTCTGCAGCAGACACCTGCCTTTCATTCCCAACTGTTCTGTATCTGAAGTACTTTTCCATGTTTGTGGAAAATAAGAATCTTGGTGGGAGACCTCCCCTTACAGAAGACAGGTGGTCCAGATACTAACCCTTCCCACCCCCAACACATGGGCATGTGACTGGGCTCCCCCTCAGACTCTGAATCTGGACTAAGCACCTGCAGAAGCAGGGCATCCCAAAGATCTTATCACCCAGGGCAATGGTGCCAGGCCTGGCTTGTCTCCATGGAGCTCTTTTGGCTGTGGTCCCCAGCCACCTGGCTTCCTGCCTATTTCCTTTTCTGGGTCCCCCAACCAGCTAGTGATTCTATGAGCCCCTCAACGTCTTTTCAAGAAATTCTCCTTCTGCTTAAATCAGTCTGCTTAGATTCTGTTACTTGCAATTAAGAATCCAGACTGATTCTGTAATAGTCAGCCTCCACGATGGCTCCCAGTGTTTCCTACCGATTGGGCTGGCTTGTGTAACCAGTAGGATATTGTGGGAATGACAGAGCGTGATTTCCGAAGTGAGGTCTTAAAAGATGTTGTGGGTGGCTTTCACCTCTAGTATCACTTGCTTTGAGAGAGACCAACTGTCATGCTGTGAAGACACTCTGACCATCCAGCGGAGAAGTCCACTTAGCAAGAAAGCAGGCCTCTGGCCAACAGCCAGCACCAACTCGTGAATTACATGAGTGAGTCACCTTAGGGATGGGTCTTCCAGCCCCAGTCAAGCCTTCAGATAATTGCAGCCCCAAGTGACATTTTGACTGTTCATAAAAGACCCTGAGCTAGAAACCAGCTAAACCACTTCTGAACTCCCGACCCTCAGAAATGGTGTGACATAACAAATGCTAATTATTGATTTAAGCCACTAAGTTATAGGATGATTTGTTAAAGCAGAAATTAATGACTGACACAGATACAACTCAATTAATTAATTTACTTGACTGCATCAAGTCTTAGCTGTAGCATTGGGTTCTTTAGTTGTAGCATGTGGGGTCTAGTTCCCTGACTAGGGATCAGACCCAGGCCCCCTGCCATGGAAGTGTGGAGTCAGCCACTGAACCACCATGGACGTCCTCGCAATTGTACATTTTAACAGTTTATCAGATTGCCCTTCAAAAAGACCACCGCAACGTGTATACCCACCAATACCACGTGGCAGAGTGCCAAAAGTGTTGGTTTTGGAAAGGAGAGGAAAGGAGCAGTGACCCCGGATAATGTCCCCTCCCCAGTGCCTTCCTAAGTGGGCGCAATTATAAGTTTGGCCTCCTACGGCCCCCTTACCAGGCAGGCTAGTGGGCAGGGATGTGGCCAGAATCTGGCCTGGTGTACAAGCAGGGTCAGAAGGGAGAAATCTGAGCAGGGACAAGCCCACACTTGTCAAGTCACACGATCCGGCCAGGAGGGCTCAGCAAGTGTCAGCTGCAGGGGTGTGGCAGGGGAGCAGGCAGATAGGCAGAAGTCTCTCCAGGCTGGTTGGGAAAGGGGACTCAAGAAAATAGAGAAGCTGGGTAAGTGAGTAACTGCTTGGGGCCAAGGCAACAGCCAGGACTGAGCACTTCCAGGCAGGAGACGTAAGGGATATGCCTTCGATCCCTGGATTGGGAAGATTCCCTGGAGGAGAAGATGGCATCTCCCTCTAGTATTCTTGCCTGAAAAATCCTATGGACAGAGGAGCCTGGTGGGCTACAGTCCATGGGGTTGCAAAGAGTCCGATACAGCTAAGTTTCTGAGCACATACAAACTAGCCTGGAATCTCTTACGAGTGCCCTTAGATACCCAGAGCTCAGGAGGAGACAGAATTGTAGCAGGGGAAGGTAGAAGCTGGAGGGGACCCGTATGTCCTGAGCACCAAGTGAATGCCAGACAAAATCTTCAGTCACCATTCCCATTTTACAGATGAGGAAACAGATTCAGCGAGGATACGGTGCCGGCCTAATTAGTATCTGATTGCAGCTCCTGTTACATCACACAGTCTCCAGGGCAGAGGCAGAGCTGACTTGCTTGTGGCTGTTCCCTACCGCTCTAAGGAGGACCTTGGGGAGACTTGTCACCTTTCCAGTGAGACAGATGTCCGCACGGTCTCTGCTGTGCTGACTTTCCGAGCTGTCCCCTCAGGCCAGGCTCCCGTATCAGAAGTCCAGAAGGCCCCTGAGTCTGTGGTACTGTCCCCCTCCTGTCCGTCTGTCTGCTCCAAAGACCCTGGTACGTCCTTGTGAAACGAACGTGCATGGGGGGCGGGGGGCATGCTCTCACGTGCCAAGCAACCTGTTAGGCCTGCAACAACGGGTGAGGCAGAGCTTCTGCCCTCCAAGAGTTCACAGTCCAAAGAGCTCAAAAGTCCAAAGAAGGAGGAAGGAGGAGGGGATGGGATGAATCCGGAGGTTAGGAGATTGGGAGATGGGGATTGACATAGTTACTATGATATTGATACTATGTATAAAATAGATAAATTAACAAGAACCTGCTCTATTGCTCAGGGAGCTCTGCTTAGTGCTCTGTGGGGACCTAAATGGAAGGAAATAAAAAAAAGAGGGGTTCTATGTATAGGTGTAGCTGATTCACTTTGCTGTCCAGGAGAACCTAGCAACATTGTAAAGCAACTATACTCCAAAAAAATATTAATCTTTAAAACAAGGAGGAAGAGAAGTAAAGAAAAGAATACTGCACAATGTCATAAGGATTAGGGTGGAGAAAAACTTAGGGTGAAATGGGAACCTTGAGATGGGGTACCTGGGAGCATCAAAACACTTCTTGAGGATTATCTCTGAGCTGAGTGACAGTGAGAACTTGCTGGGGAAGGGAGGGCGTGCCAGGCAGAGGGAACTGGAAAGGTCTGGCTGAGTGGCCCTTCCTAGGAATCACTAGGTCTCGCATATTCCTGGAGAGTACCATTTGGAGGGGAGGAGGGGCAAGACAGGGGACAAGACGGGTGAGTAGGGGCCAGATCCTGAAGGCAGGGAGCCAAAGACTGAAGGAAAGATGCTAGAAACACTTTACAGTTTAGAAAGGTGATTCTAACTAGGGCAAAGTGAGGACAGGGAAACCAGTTATGAGGTCCCTGTAGACTCCCAGGAAAATCAATGAAGGCCATGACCATGTTGCTGAGGAGGGAGCTGTGGATGGCAGGCATGAAGGCAACACCGTTTACAGGACTTCATGACGAAGAGGGGGCAGAGAAGACTTGTCCCTGGTCTTTGTAGTCCCATAACCCAATAGGTTTTCTTGTTTCCCTCATAAGTCCTTTCGTGTTTCATTTTCTGTCATTTGCAAACAAGGGGGCTTAGCTCCTACATGGGCCTAGAAGTCCACAGAAGGAAATGGACATTTGAAGTATTTACACTGTTATCTCCTTTCCTTCCTTCCTTCTTTTTCCTTTGCTTCATTAATAGACTTTATTTTTTGGAGCAGTTTTAGGTTTACAGAAAACATTGGCAGAAAGCTGAGTTTCACATACCCCTGTCTTCCTTCCCCCTCCGATTCTGCCTGTTATTAACATCTCGCATTAGTGTGGTACATTTGTTACAACTGATGGGCTCCTACTGACACACTATTATTAAATAAAGTCCATAGTAACGTTAGGTCCCACTCTTTGTTATATATTCTACATGGGTTTTGACAAATGTATAATGACCATTATAGCATCATGTGGGCTTTCCTGGTGGTTCAGTAGTAAAGAACACGCCTGCCAATGCAAGAGACACAGGTTCAATCCCGGGGTCATGAAGATTCCCTGGAGAGGGAAATAGCAACCCACTCCAGCATTCTTGCCTGGAGAATCCCCATCGACAGAGAAGCCTGGTGGGCTGCAGTCCATGGGATCACAAAGAGTCGGACAAGGCTGAGCAACTAAGCACCCAGCACAGCACCAGCATTCTTGCCTGAAAAATCCCATGGACAGAGGAGCCTGGCTATCTACAATTCACGGGGTTGCAAAAGAGTCGGACATGATTTAGCAACTAAGACAATAGCAACATGCAGAGTAAGTTTCACTGCACGAAACATCCCCTATTCAGCCCTCCTTGCCCACCCCAACCCCTGATAACCCTAATCTTTTCAGTCTTCATAAGTTTGCCTTTTCTAGAATTTCACATAATTGGAATCATATATAATGTAACCTTTCCATATTGCCTTCCTTTACTCAGCTATATGCACTTAAGTTTCCTCCATGTCATTTTGTGATTTGGTAACTCATTTAACACTGAATAATATTTTTCACCACTGAATTAATACTCCATTGTATGGATCGACCACAGTTTAATGATTCACCTGTTGAAGAACCCTTTGGTTGCTTCTAAGTTTTGAACTATGAATAAAGCTGCTATAAACATTCATGTGCAGGGTTTTGTGTGGACAAAAGATCTCAGCTCATCTGGATAAATACCAAGAAGCATGATTGCTGGATTATATGGCGAGAGTCTTTCCATTCCTTTTTCCTCTCCATTCTTTTTTCTCCATTTCCTTTTCCATGTCCACTTCCTCCAGCAGGGAGGTGGTGGGGTGACCTTCCATGGAAAAATGATGCCACAGAATTGTAGGCCTTGGATTTGTGTAGAAACAGAAATTGTCCTCCCTGGGGAGCCAAGGGTGTTCTTTTAGGCCAGGGGTCCTTACCATATTTAGGTCCGCTATATACCGTGGAATTACACATGGGAGCAAGGGGTCACTGGCCCTCATCAGAGTTTCAGGGGGTCTAAGAAGCAAGAGAAATTAAGGTATAGATTTCATCTGCAGCTGAAAGAATCCTCAGTGATGGGAAAGGGAAGGGCAGTGGACAGACAACCTTCCTACTCAGAATGCCCTGGAGGGAAAACCAAACTTCTAGTCTTCACTTTTTTGTTTGTTTGTTTTTAATTTATTTATTTTTGGGTGTGCTGGGTCTTCGCTGCTGCACAGGCTTTTCTCTCGTGGTGGCGAGCAGGGGGCTCCTCTCTAGTTGGGGTGCATGGGCTTCTCGCTGCAGTGGCTTCTCTTGTTGCAGACCACGGGCTCTCCAGCTCCGGGGCTCTAGAGCACACGCTCAGTAGTTGTGGCGCATGAGCTTAGATGCTCCAGGGAGCTTAGCTCCCTCCTGGATCAGGGATCGAACCCATGTCTCCTGCATTTGCCAGGTGGATTCTTTACCTCTGAGGCACCAGCGAAGTCCCACAGTGACCACTTCTAACGCTACTTCAAGGACTCCGTGTCAAACAGGAGCCTGGGCTGGAAGTGGCCCGCACAGAAAACATCCTCCCCTCTCCTCCAATTCAAAGAAGACAAGATGCATGCGGATGTGATGGCTAAGCCCACTTGCACCGTTTATTTAAAAAGAATAGCTGTAAGGTAAAAATGCAGACGTTTTCTTCATTGTAAAGACAGCAGTTAAAAAGGGGAAGAAATAAATATGACATTAGAAATTATTTTATCAAGTACAACAAACCCCTGATATCTGGGAGCAATCCCAAGAACTCATAACATGTACAAATTTGTGCTGAAGAACAGCTTCATTTTGAACACCTTAGAGCAGATGTTGGGAACTGGCTAGATGGTGAAGATGGTCATAACTTTTCAGATTCTGAAAGACTCTGGATTTGTTACTCGGTGACGGCAAGGGTCTACTGTAATAAAATTTGCATCGAGTCAGAATTAATAAGAATTCTTCTACTCATTAATATTATTTATAACCATTCTCTCATTCTTACGGTTAAGTAGCACAGTATTTAGGAGAAGGGGGAAAGGCTGAGAAGTGCAGAGGGGAAGGAGAAGGGAGGAACCTAAGAGGAACGCTAAGGACAGGAGAAAGGCGATGGGGAGGACCAGAATCCCCCGTCTCTTCACTCTTTCCTGTCACCCTCAGCAGCATGCTGTGGCCCACTGTTGGACAGGGACCAGGCTGTGGTCCAGCCTGGCCTGCCTTAAACCTCACCATCACCAAAGGACAGAAGATGCAGGAGCATCTGGCAGGATCAGGCGAAGAATGAGAACAAGGAGGCTGGATGGGAAAGAATAAGGAGAGACACAGAAAAGGATGACCCAGGGAAATGGATGTTGTTGACATCACTGGCCTCCCGCGACTCTCTCCTCTGAGGACCATCAAGGAAAGCAGTATCTGCACAAATTAACACAGCAGACCACTCTTTGTTGGGGAGGGGGAAAGAGACAGGAACACGCAGAGGTTGCCAAGTGGAGGCACATTCAGGCTACAGAGAAGGGTGGAGGAAGGCACGCAGGAGAGAGACTCGAGGGGGCAGTGGGACCTTCTGCGAGGGGTTCCCAAATGGATATGAGAGCCGCCCCCGCCACCCCACGAGGCCAAGGAGTGTGCACTGGGTGCTGGGTGTGGAGGCTGGTTGGGGCGAAGGGTCAGCAGGGGTGAGGGTGCCTGGCCAGCTCTCCCCGGAGCATCTGTGAGGCACAGCGGTGCTCAGAGGTCAGGGTCAGCCCCACTAAGCACTGAAAGCGGCCTTGAGCTCCTGGAAGGCTGCTTGGCGGACCTTCCTCTTCTCTTCCTCCCGCTTCCGCTCATCTTGCTCTGCTTTTAGCTCCGCTTCAAACTTACTGGCACAGGACAAGGCTTGGACCTGCAGAAAAACAGTGAGGGCAGATCAACAGTGAGAGACAAAAGAGACGCCTGGAGCGGGAGCAGCCCACCAAACAGAACTCGGCCGTCTCCAGCCACATGGCCCGGGACCCCAGCCCCGCTGCAGGCAGGACCCCTGAACCAATGCTCCCTGCCCGCGGTCTTCCCATGTTTGCTTTCTAACAGCGAGGATATCGTCATTTACTTGCTTCTGTGTTACACATGCTCCTTCCAATCTGTTGGGGTTGCCTATTCCACCTGAGCTTTTTCTTTTTTTTTTTTTTTTTAGCTTTTTCAGGATACTTTTTAAAATTAATATTTATTTATTTAGCTGTACTGGGTCTTTAGTTGCAGCATGTGGGATCTAGTTCCCTCATCTGGGTTCGAATCTGCGCCCCCTGCGTGGAGTCTTAGCCACTGGACCACCAAGGAAGTCCCGGGATACTGTTCATATCCACGCCCACTTCTACTTACTTTCCACCTTTAATTTCACAATGGTATACTTTAGTTCTAGGGGAAGTCAAGGACAAAATGAGCTCCCTGTGGGCATTTTGACTGGGATTGCATCAATCTGCCTGCAGCAAAGGGATGTTTTTAGGTGGTGGTGTTTGGTCGCTAAGTCATGTCTGACTCTTTGTGACTCCATGGACTGTAGCCCGCCAGGCTCCTTTGTCCATGGGATTTCCAGCCAAGAACACTGGAATGGGTTGCTATTTCCTTCTCCAGGGGATCTTCCCCACCCAGGGATCAAACCCTTATCTTCTGCATTGGCAGGCAGATTCTTTACCCCTGAGCCACCAGGAACACCCCATCTTTAGGTGTACACTATTTTTAATAAAAACTGCTAGGTCGCCCTCCAAAGAGCTGCTCCAATCTGTACCCCACCATCATGAAATGCAAGGCTCCTTTCCCCATAACCTTACCAATGCTTATCATTAACCTTTTTCCTGTTTGCCAATCTGATGTGGAAGAAAAACTGGCACCTTCTTTTATTTCTTCTTTGATAAACTGGAGAAGGAAATGGCAACCCACTCCAGTATTCTTGCCTGGAAAACTCCATGGATGGAGGAGCCTTGTAGGCTACAGTCCATGGGGTCGCAAAGAGTCCAACACAACTGAGCGACTTCACTTTCCTTCTTTCTTTCTTTTCTGGATAAACTACCCATTTATATTCTTTGCCCATTTTTCTATGCAACTAGTGTTTTTTTCCCTTTAATTTGCAATTCTTTACATAATTTAGATATATATTTTTCAGTTAATTTCCTCCAGTCTTTTGTTTGTCTTTTTACTTCAAGGTACCTTAGGTCATACAAACATTTAAATTTTGATGTCATCAAAAAGTTCACTTATTTCCTTTCCAGCTTTTGTAATTTATATCATGTTTAAGAAGTTCTTCTGTGCCACCCTGGTTCTAAACCCATTTTCCTGTAATTTCTTCTCATACTTTTATGTTTTCATTTTCCCGTTTGGCTCTTTAAGTCCCCTGCAATTTATTTTGGTGAGGGAGCCTAGTGGAGGGATTTACTTCATTTTCCCAAGTGGACAGCCAATTGTCTCAACACCTGTTACTGAATAGCCCATTATTTTCACACTGATTTGAAAATTATCTTTTCCATATACTAAATTCCTACATGAAGGAGATTTGTTTTTATTATTTTCTACCCCACCCCACTAACTGGTTTGTTTATTTCTGCACTTGTACTACATTAGTTAATATTACTGCCTTATAGAATGCCTTAATATTTATAAAGAAAGTAAATATTTTCTTATGCTGAAGAAGCATATTTTCTTATTTTCAAATGTGTGATTATGAATGTGCATTAAACTTCACCAAATGCCCTTGAGACATCTGATGGCGATGGTCACATTCTTCTAATTTAACCTACCTATGATATAAGCATATTTTAAAAATTATCCCTGCCATCTTAACATAAATTTCAAATATTATAATTGCATTCCATTTCTTAATGTTTTAGGATTCTTACAGTGATATTTATTAGATGGATATTTTTATCTGATTTTGTAATCAGATTCATAATGGCTTTAGAGAATGAATGTGATATAACCTTTTATGTAAGTTTCAGGTACACAGCATTATAGTTCAACATCTGTATACCCTACAAAGTGATCACCACCATGAGTCTCATTACCACCCATCACCACGCAGTTGACTCTCTTCATCCATTTCTCCCATCTGTCCCCCAACTTCCTTCCCCTCTGGTTACCAAATCTGATTTCTGTATCTATGAGTTTCTTTATGGAGCCTTTAATGGTTTTAAATTGATGTATCATCATCTCTCATTATTTCTACCTGTGGGCATCATCTCCTTGATTTCTCTGTCACTAGCTCCCTTGTCTGGAGAAGGCAATGGCAACCCACTCCAGTACTCTTGCCTGGAAAATCCCATGGACGGAGGAGCCTGGTAGGCTGTAGTCTATGGGGCCGCTAAGAGTAGGACACGGCTGAGCAACTTCACTTTCACTTTTCACTTTCATGCATTGGAGAAGAAAGTGGCAACCCACTCCAGTGTTCTTGCCTGGAGAATCCCAGGGACGGGGGAGCCTGGTGGGCTGCTGTCTATGGGGTTGCACAGAGTCGGACACGACTGAAGTGACTTAGCAGCAGCAGCAGCTCCCTTGTCTCATCAGTCTATCCCCTGGTCCACTCATTCAATTCTCTGCAGTTCTGCAGCTAAGAGTTACCATTCCCTACAATGCTTTTTATTTAGTCCATTCTTATTTTCATTTCATTACATCCATGGTTGTTGTTTAGTCCCTAAGTCCGACTCTTTGCAACCCCATGGACTGTTGCCCCACCAGGCTCTTCTATCCATGGAATTTCCCAGGCAAGAATACTGGAGTGAGTTGCCGTTTCTTTCTCCAGGGGATCCTCCCAATCCAGGGATCAAATCCACATCTCCTTCATTGGCAGGCAGATTCTTTACTGCTGTGCCACCTGGGAAAACCACATCCATGGTAGCCCAATACAAAATCTCATATTTCAATGAAAAATTATAATATCCTTTTCAAATCCTCCCTGTACTTACTTCATAAGGGTCCATTTCTGAAGACAAAATACCAATGAAATTATCAATTGGCAATATGTATTATGTTTTTACTCTTTCTGGATCCAACTCCCTAGGGATAGGGTCAAGGAAATTATGTTTTCCAAACTTCCCCCCAGGTATTTCTCAGGCCCTTGGGGTCCTGCTCTGACCCAGCAGTTCTCACCCCTGGCTCCCTATGTCAGAGTCCTCAAAGACTGCTCTTTCTTCATTATGGCAAGATGTCCAAGTTGGAGTTTACTGTCGTCTACCCAGCCCCTCCCCCAAGTATCCCTAATGGTTATAGAATCCTGCAACCTGGGTTCAAGCTCCTATTTCCTAATGTGGGCCTCGCCTTTATTCACTTTCTAACCCAGAACAGATGCCTGAACAATCTTCACACCAGCAACTGTCACATAACCTCCGACTGCCAGGACCTGCACTTCTGCCAGACACTTCGGCCACCCTTGGGCCAAGGACTGTCTGCTTGTAGGCTGAGAACGTGTTTTTCTTAGAAGACTCACCAGGACACACTGGGAGTGAGGATTTCCAGTTTGGGCTGGTCCTTCACTGAGGCTCTGCCCTCCTCCCAGCTCTTTCCCCACAGTGGTCATCCAGATGACCGCAGTCTTCAGGGACCCTGCCACGCTACGGTCCATCTCCTCCCCCCTTGTTTAGAAAACACAGAGGAATTTGGTCTGTCCACTCTGGACTCCTCTCCCACCCTCTTCATCCCTCCCCCTTTCCCTGTGTTTGAGGGTGGGCAGGAAGCAGATCCTGGGCGCTTCATTGAACCTCTCTGGGACCAGAGGAGACTACTGGCTACTACCTGCTTGCAAGCCATATGTTTGATTTTCAGGAATTTTATGAGCTGGTTGCTAAATATAGCCATTGTTAAAAATTAGATTTATATACTTTCACAATAAAATTATATTACAAGCAAAGGTAATACATACTTAAAAGTCACCATTTTCTGGTGATTGTGCTACATTTTACTACTATCTGTGTCCTCAAGGTTATCTACGTCTGTCACATCAATAAGGTGGAAATCATGTATGATGACCTGATACCATGAATTGTCCGAACTCCATGTTCAAAGGCATCCTGTTGGTAGCTCAAAAGCAATCTCAAGAGGGGTATTCACACCTTGGAAGAACAATGCTGCAAACAAGGGTTTGATTATTGTTTCAGTGACTGTCTAGACAATCTTTTCTTAAGAAAGTGATGGAAAAATGTCAAAAATGTGGATGAAATGTAAACATGTGTAGTGTCTGCAGCCTTCACATTATAAATAGCTCCAAAATGGAAAGACTGTTCTCCCAATATTTAAAAACTACTATCAAATTCAGCAAAGATGTTGCTCACATCATTGAGGAATGAATGAAGTTCTGACACATGTCTTTTCACTTTTTTCTTATAAATTAAACAAAATACTAACCAACACGCATGTTGGAACTACATTCCTTTGTCAGTTGCAATCATAGACTGCCTACAGACATAAGAGTCCAGCAAAAATCAAGGAGTTATTCTTTAAGAATCAATAGCCTATAAAGGGGACTTCCCTGATAGCCCAGTGACTAAGTCTCTGAACTCCCAATGCTCAGAGTTCAATCCCTGGTCAGGGAAATAGATCCCACATTCTGCAACTAAGAGTTTCCATGCCACAATGAAGACCCAGTACAACACAATAAATTAAAAAAGTAT
The DNA here is from genome assembly GCF_023699985.2 of Odocoileus virginianus. Classification (NCBI taxonomy): domain Eukaryota; kingdom Metazoa; phylum Chordata; class Mammalia; order Artiodactyla; family Cervidae; genus Odocoileus; species Odocoileus virginianus. The sequence goes on from NC_069678.1 coordinate 93,402,999, forward strand.
TTTTAAAATACTTTGCTCTTCGGACTTCCCTTGTAGCTCAGTCAGTAAAGAATCTGCCTGCAATTCAGGAGACCTGGGTTCGATTCCTGGGTTGGGAAGATCCCCTGGAGAAGGAAATGGCAACCCACTCCAATATTCTTGCCTAGAGAATCCCATGGACAGAGAAGCCTGGTAGGTTCCCAGTCCATGCGGTCACAAGAGTCAGACACAACTTAGCAACTAAACCATCGCCATTTTTAAAAAATGGACTATATGAAATCTACAATAAAAATAGTGTATATTATTATTTGAACATTGCATGTTAAGTATCCTTTTTATCATCAAAATATATAATAAACTTAGGCATATATATATATATGCCTTCTTATATATAAGAACTTATATATATATAAGTTCCCTTCTCCAGGGAATCTTCCCAACCCAGGGAGTGAATCCAGGTCTCCTGCACTGCAGGCAGATTCTTTACCAGCTGAGTCACCAGGGAAGCCCAAGGATACTGGAGTGGGTAGCCTCTCCCTTCTCCAGCAGATCTTCCTGACCCAGGAATCAAGCCGGGGTTTCCTGAATTGCAGGCGATTCGTTACCAACGGAGCTATAAGGGAAGCCATATATATGTGTGTGTGTGTGTATTTTATGTATATGTATATATACATATATATATATGTATATATAAAATACACACTTTGTCCAAAGAGCCAGTTGTTAAACACTGTTCAACAAACCACTGTCTAAGCCTCAGTCTCCTCATCTGCAAAGTGGGTCAATAACACCCACCTGCAGAGAGCTTGTATGAAGATTAGATTGTATGAACCTGAAGTGGTCAGCAGAGGGTCCATCAACACTCACACGCTTGCTAACCACCCCACCTGCCCATTCCTGGCCAGGTCAGAGGAAGGTTGGGGACCTGTGCAATTACTTTACTTGAGGTCCTTCTCCTCCACTATAAAAGTCCACCTCTCCTCTCCATTCTATGATCTCCAAGTACTTGTCCCGTCAATCATTCCACTCTTTATGCTTTCCTCTCCCTGGATCACTTCCTTGTGACCTAGAAACATGCCGACATCTATCTTCTCTAGGCTAAAAAAAAAAATTTCTTTCCTGATCCTAAGCTACCATCCCCACTTTGTCTAGGCCTCCCCTGCCAACCTTCTAGACAAAAAAGCCAGCTATCAGGGCCCTTTCCCCCAGTTCCCACCTACCCCTTACCCTATTACAATCTGCCCTCTCTCCACAGTGAACCTCATCTCTCAAAATTCTCCACTGACCCATTTGCTGGACCCAACACCTCTGCCCCAACCTCATCTGAGTCAATCTCCTCTTGAAATTGCTCCTGTTCTCCATATCAGCATTTCTCCAGAGTTTCCTTGTATCTCTGATTATTTCTTTTCCCACTCTAGTCGCCATGATGTTCTGCCCTTGGTCAATTCCCTCTAGTTTCAGGTTTCAGCTTGTATCCTGTGAAGCTAGCGCCTGTGGTCTGTGCGGCTGGTTGTCCATGAAACATCCATCCTCCCCTGCCCCCTACTTTCTTTCTATAAGATGCTTCCCTAGCACATGGCCCAAAGGCCTAGGGAAGACTGGCCTCACCCCTGGGCTCAAGGAGAGGAGCCCATCAAAGTAACAATATTGCAGCCCTTGTCAGGAGTCAGTTTAGGAATGGACAAGTGTGGAAGAGATTATTCCATGACTATAGTATCTAGTATGCCTATCTTCCTCAATAGCAGAATTGCAGCTGGGCACAAGGATCCCCAGGAAAGAAAAAAAAAAAGGCATTCTGTAGTCTCCCATTTAACGGGGTGTGGCTAAGTTCTGTCCAACAGGACTGAGCAAAAGCTAGTAGCAAACAAGTGTGCCTTCAGATAAAGGGGCAGGTCTTTCCCTTGCCTGAAGTCACCTCGGACTTAACAGTAAAACCCAGGTTATTACTTTTCCTCCATAAACCATTCACATTCAGGGACAGAGGTCCTGTTTTGATTTTTCTTAGTATCACCAACCCCTGGCCCCACAGCTCCAATAATCTTGTCGCTTTTTACTTTCCACCTCCAATCACATGGTCGTGAACACAGAGTTTTGGGGTTTCTTTTTTTGCTGCAGTGTGCAGCACGCAGGATCTTAGTTCCCTGACTAGGGATCCAACCCATGCCCCCTGCACTGGGAGCAGAGAGGCTTAACCACAGGCCCACCAGGGAAGTCCCAACACTGAGAGCTCTGGAGGGTCTGGGATTCATCCCCACCTCCTTCCCAGCCCACTGTCACACTCCTCATTGGAGTTCTTCTCCAGGCGGCTACGGAGCCTTCCTGAGTCCAGTCTCTCCCCAGGCAAGTCTGTCCCCATTGTGCCCAAGGCTGATCAGAGCAAGGCCCTGCTCTCCAAGATTGGCCATGCACCGAATCCTCCCGCAGAGCCCGGGGAGAGTTGGGAGAGGCCTGGGAAGCTGGTCAGCAGATAATTCTGGTGATCCACAGGCTGGGGAAAGCCTGACCCTCAGGGGAGCCCAGAGCTTCCTGTCCAGCTGTGTCGAGTACGGACAGGGGCCAGCCTCCAAGCACTCCCTGCCCCTCCCCGCCCCATGCCTCAGAGCCTTTGCTCTCAGAGTTCCCACGGCAGAACGCCTTCTCCTCCCTGATTACAAGGTGAATCCCCATTCATCTTTTAACATCTGTCGCGAATGTCAGCTCCTTTATGGCCTTCTCCCAAATTCGGGCGATGATTTCCTCCATTCATCATTCATGCCAACACTTCTTGAGGGCCATTATTAGCCAGGCACTGTAATTACACAGGCAACATACCTACCCTGCCTTTGAGTCTGTGGGTGAGGAGGCAGACGTATAAACAGAGCACGTTCAAAAAACTTTATTGTTATTCTTTTCATCTTTTCTCCTGGTTGTAAAAATAATGCACACACATCATAAAGCCTCACAAAATTATTTTAAAAAGTCAGTCCCTCTGACATCACTATTACTAATACTTTAGTACAAAGCCATCCAGGTTGTATTTACTATTTCACAAAATTGGGTTTCAAGCATACTGTTTTGCCTAATTCATTTTGGACATCTGTCCACACATAAGGGGATGACAGAGGATGGGATGGTTGGATGGCATCACCGACTCAATAGACATGAGTTTGAGCAACTTCCAGGAGATGGTGAAGGACAGGGAATCCTGGCGTGCTGCAGTCCATGGGGTCGCAAAGAGTCAGACACAACTGAGGGACTGAACAACCATCAAACGTAAATGCAGCTGCATCTCATTCTTCAAGAGCTATCATATGTGTAAATGGGTGGGTGAACCACAATGGACTCAATTCCTGGGTCACAGACATTTCTGTTACGTTCAGTTCTCCTCCAGTACCAACCTCAATGTATGAAAAGCTTTGTCTATACATCTATGTACATTGGCACGAGTGTCTCTGAAGGATAAAATCCTTGAGGCAGGGACTTCCTTGGTGGCGCGATGGATAAGGGTCTGCCTGGCAGAAAGATGCTGGACTCTTGTCTCCACGCAGCATCACAGAGCTGTGGAGAGAGAGTGCTGGGCTTTGAGGCCTGAACAGGCTGGGCTGTGTCACCCAGGACACTCTGTTTCTGGGCAAAGAAACTCCTGGGATAAGCCAAAGTTCCACGAGAGGTGGGGCTTCCATGGTGGCTCAGTGGTAAAGAGTCTGCCTGCCAGTGCAGTAGATGTGAGTTTGGTCCCCGGATCAGGAAGACTAAGCAACCACCACAAGGGGCTGGCCCCTGGCTGGAGCTGTAGGGAGTCCCAGCAACTCATATCACGTACGGAGTGAGCTCAGTGAGCCAGGCACTTGCTAAATGCTTCAGACGCAAGAAAGCATTTCATCCTCGTGGCGATCTCATTATCAACTCCATGGTACAGATGAGGAAACGGAGGCACCAAGGTGACAGGTAAGTGGAGGAGGCAGAAGGTGAACCCAGGCGGTCTTATCCACAGCACCCCTCCCACCCGTCCCCCCCACCCCACCCCCCACCCCCACCCTCAATTGCAGAGGGAAATTGGAGTGTTCCTGATCTCTCTTTCTGCCAGACTGAGATGAAATCTCCAGAAACATTCAATGACCGTATGAACTCATGAATGAACAGAAGCACCCAGAAGGGCTCCAAGACCCCGCGCTGCAGAATCCTTCCCGGCTCCCTGGCATTGTCAACGCTGCACATAACAATTCTGATCCAGAGCAAGCCAATGAGGCAGCCTCCTCGGGGCCCGTTAGTCACTTGTTTACACACAGGTGTCTAAGGTGCAAACACGGAGGTAGCCATTCAAGTAACTCGTGTGGTTTGGGGTAGAGAGGAATTCTCTAGGAAAATCTGGCTCCAGAGTCGTCTGGGACCATTGCACCCGCAAGCCTGTTTGAATCTGATATCAGGGGCCTCCCTGGTGGCTCAGTGGTAAAGAATCCGCCTGTCGATGCAGGAGACATGGGTTCGATCCCTGGTCTAGGAAGATCCCACATGCTGCCAAGCAATTAAGCTCATGCACCACAACTACTGAGCCTGTGCTTTAGAAAACCTGGGAGCCACAACTACTGAGGCCACATGCTGCAGCTCCTGAAACCCGAGTGCCCTAGAGCCTGTGCTCCTCACAAGAGAAGGCACCGCAGTGAGAACCTGCATACCACAACTAGAGAAAAGCCCGAGGCGCGATGAAGACCCAGCACAGCCAAAAATTTTTAAAAAAATCTGAAACCAGGATCCAACGCATTTGCCATTTGGCCATTTTCCCATTCGTTTTTAGTTGTCAGATGGCACACAGACACACACTCTCCTTTCCCTACAATCTCACATGCTCAAGCAATCGCCGTTTCCCTGTCCTGGGGGAGCTGATGAGCTGGTCGCTGGCTGGGAGCTCGGCTGGGCAGGCTGCAGGGACAGAGGGACTGTGCCACGCAGGAAGGAGACACCTACCTTGGCTTCAAAGAAGTCCTTGGCACCTTTGACGCCCTCCAGGGCAACATCGATCTCAGAAAGCTTCGCCAGTGCCATCAGCCCACTGTCCTCCTGCAGTTCTCCCGCGGCGGCCTTGTGGAATATGAGCAGGAACTGCGGGGGAAGGTTGGTATGGGTCAAAGTCAACATCACCAAGAGATTTATAATAGTCCCCTCTGACCCGAGCTGCAGTCATTACAGCCACGCCTATTACAAACGGTGTCCACGTGTCCACGTGACAAGTTATTTTTTTCCCTTATCACACTGTCAACACTGAAAACATGGGGAAATTCCCTGGAAGTCCAGTGGTTAAGACTCTGTGCTTCCACTGCAGGGGATGTGGCTTCGATCCCTGGTCGGGGAAACTGAGATCCCATATGCCTCGAGACACAGTCAAAAAAACAAAACCAAGGGGTTTCCCTGGTGGTCCAGTGGTTGAGCCTCCGCCTTGTGATGCAAGGGACACCGACTTGATCCTGGTCTGGAAAGATGCCATGTGCCAAGGAGGCCCACGCACAGCAACAAAGAGTGGCCCCCGCCGGCCACATTAGAGAAAACCCACGTGCAGCAATGAAGACGCACTGCAGCCAATAAACAAACAAACATATACATTTTTTTTTTTTAAAAAAGGGCCCATCTTCCCACAAGGATGTAGGGGAAGGGGCTCCCTCATGTTGATGAGAGTGTAACCTGAATCAAAATTTTTGGAGGGCGTTTTGGAAATATTTACCAAAAATAAAATGCTTTCACCCTTCCAATCATTAATCCCACTGCTTGGAGTCCATCCCTTAAAACATGCACATAAATGTTATATCGCATAAAAACATTACATAAAATGGTTTAAGAAGAAGCACTATCCATAAAAGCAAAGAATTGGCAACATCCTACTTCACGGCCATGAAAGAAAAAGTCCAGTAGACCAGTATGCACTACTTTGAAACTAAATAACTTAATATTTCTGACATTTTCAAAAACCATTCCTACTTCCCATTTGTGTCCCATTTGGACGTTAAATTATTTGCCTTTCTTGGTGTTTTCTACTTTAGCTCTGTCATTTGCCTTTCAATTTTGTTTGTGGTGAAAATATTTTTCAAAAGCTATCAATCTTTGATTTTCTCTCACCAGTGTTATGCTTAGAAAATCCTTCCTTGCTACCAAGGTTACAGAAACAATCACCTGTGTTTTTGTCTACAGGTTTTAGGACTCTTTCAAAAAAAAAAAATGTAAATATTTAATCTCTGAAATTTATTCTGATCTGTCATGTGAAGTTGATCATTAACCTTATTTTCTTCCACATGGTTAGTCAGTAATCCCCACACCACTTATTGAATAATCCATCGTCTTCCTAAAGATTCAGAATGTGACCTGAATGAATCTGTCTTTAAAGTCAGTCTCTACTAAGAGAACACAGTACATACAATACTCTGGAGAATACATTTTTAAATAAACAAATAGATCAACCTGAAAGAGCGTCCTTGCTCTATCTCACCCCTTGCATGTCCTTCCATCACCCCCAAGGCAGTTTTATGGCTTTTTTTACTTTAAAATTTTTTTGTGAATTTATTTGTCAAACAGCTTCTATCCAACTTCCATAATTTATCCATCTGTAAAGAATAGATCTTCTCAGGTGGCTCAGTGGTAAAGAATCCCCCTGCCAATGCAGGAGACGTGGGTTCGATCCCTGGGTTGGGAAAATGCCCTGGAGGAGGAAATGGCAACTGACTCCAGTATTCTTGCCTGGAGAAATCCATGGACAGAGGAGCCTGGTGGGCTGCAGTCCATGGAGTTGCAAAGAGTCAGACACGACAGCATCTGAGAGTGCACGCGCGCGCACACACACAATATGTATGCCTAAAGGGAAATTTCAATTTTCCTCTAAAGATTGCCTTCCCCAAGAGGAAAGAGCATTTTCTAAAGCAGAGTAAGAGGTAAGACGACCTCAGTGCGCTTTTTCCAAATTCCAACTTGAGTGTCTCTTACCGCCTAGAGGGAAGCCTGTTTCATTAAGTGAAAGTCCGAGCTTCCACCATCACCACCCCAAGACGCCTTGCCAACAAGTCCTTCTTTGTCATTCTTGCTTTGAGGGTTCTAACTCCACTGTGGACTTCGCCAAAAACAAAGCAACCGGTGAAGCAAGATGTTGCAGGACTTTCAGCTTCACGGAGGAGGCTGCCACCGTGGTCAGCTTGGCTCTACAGAAATGCCACGGTCACCCACCTGCAGCTTCAAATTCTCTCACTAGAGGCCGGCAAAGACTCAGTTTGCGGCAGACTCTCAGAGCCAGAACACAGGCTCCAAAGAAGACGTGGAAGTCAAGCCTGTTGAAAGAGGAGAGGTTCCCCCAAGAAGAGGATGGGGGACAAGGGGGCTGGGGGATGGTGGTGAGCGGGCTCTCATAGAGAGACTGAAGAGCCCTGCACACGTGAGCCTCAGACAGAGGGAAAGAGTAAAACGCCCAACCATCTCTCGGTCACCTACGCATCCTTAAAGCAGTTAGTTACAGAAGCCACCCTCCTCCCCAATTCTCCATGAGGCAGGCACGAAACAGGTCGTCTCTCCCTCTCAGGGAGGCAGCTTAGGAAAGACAGAGCACCGCCCCCAGCCTAGCACCAATCCTGGTGACCTGGGGCTGGGGAGTCTCTTCTCTGAAATTCACTTTTCTTACTCTGCAGCAGAGATGACCATGTTGGTGTTTACAGAAGGGTTTGGGAAGATCCTCTGGAGCAAGAAATGGCAACCCACTCCAATATTCTTGCTTGGAAATTCCCAGGGACAGAGGAGCTTAGCGGGCTAGGGTCCATGGGATCGCAGAGTCAGACTTGACTGAATGACTAAACAACAGCAACAAGAGAAGGGCTTAAAGTTCCTCAACAGTCCTTTCCTCTGAGTGGATCCCAGCCACGTGTGCTCACTCTTAACTCTGCCAGCTCACAGGTGACCACCAGCAGCTCTGTCGTAACTTAGGGGTCTCCCTGCCCCAGCCAGTTAAAGAAAAAAGATCCAGCTCAACTCGAAAATCTCCAGCCTTCCATAAAGCATGCCAGACTTTCCCATTTAATGTATCACAATCACCAACCCTTGAATGACAATTTCTCCAACTGCCCAGCCTTGTTTGTCTTCCTATTTATAGTCCACAAAGACTGGTATGTTGTAGAGAATTGGAAAGTGTCCTAGCTGTGACTCTGAGCAAGGAGGGGGGAGGGAAGGAGAAGCAGAAAACAAAGAAACAGAGAGAACTCACAAAGCTCAAAAGCAGTTTCAGACATGAGCTAGCAGATGCTTATGAAGAATTTAAGGGAATTTTTAACTCCGTGGCTATGACTGGTGATGCAAACACTTTACCACATTAGTTAGAGCTCTTAGTGGCGAGTGACAGAAACACACTTGTTGGCTTAAGCAGAAAGGAGGTATTCATTATACAAATAGGCTATCTCAAAAGCCAAGGGCAAAATACAGTGGCCTGGATGAAGATTGGAATGGGGAGAGCCAATGTGTTCAAGACAGGGAGGCCACATTCTCTCTCGAGCTCTCGTGTCTGGACCACATGGTGGAAAACGGCCACCCCACACTGAATTATCCTTGCAGGAACGGCCACCTGCAGAGCCACTGTGCCGTACTTCAGCCCCAAATTCCCAGATACAGAATCCAATTGACCTAGCCTGGCCAGGCGTCCACCCATGGTCCAATCAACCATAAACAGACAGGGCAGCAACCCAGGACAGCCAGGGCTGCCATGGACCCTCTTAGGGAGGGTAGGGTAGGAGGAGAAAAGAAGACTTACAGTTTCCAGTGTATGCAATGCATGCATGTGCATGTGTGATCTGTTGTGGCTGACTCTTTGAGACCCTATGGACTGTAACCTGCCAGGCTTCCCCGTCCATGGGATTTTCCCGGCAAGAATACTGGAGTGGGTTGCCATTCCCTCCTCCAGGGGAATCTTCCCACCTGGGTCTCCTACACTGGCAGGTGGATTCTTTACCATCTGGGAAGCCACCCAGTTCCCAGAACTGACAGGTAATCTAGTAAACCCCTTATCCAGCCTTTGTAGTCTTGGAGCAATTCTTTGAGATGGATGTAATGGAATTAGTAAGGACTACAAGCAAAAGGGAGGAAGATATTAAGGGCTCTCTGTCTGCCTCCAAAGGAGACTGAGGTGGGGAGTGCCTGGAATCCCATTCTAGATCCCTAGAGCTATGGAGATAGAACTGCTAACTCCAGTGCATCCTGTGACTTCTCCTACCTGTCTGTACATGTACATAAACTATAAAGGCAAACAATTATCTTTTACACACAGTTTGGAAATCTGCTTTTGTTCCTGCTTCTCACACTGTCAACATTTGTCCTCTGGTCATCAAACACTGTGCTAGATCATCGTTTTTAAAGGCTCCGTGTGTGCCATTTTGTTAAATACCCCAGATGTGCACATATTATTTTCATAATTGGAAAAGAAATGGTTTAAAAGAAAGATCAATTCCCTTGAATGTTGGGGAAAAGTAGCAAACTAGTGCTTAATAGAGACATATTTTCTGTATCAAAGGGCTTTTCTTTGGATGTAACTCACTTCAGTCAAGTTAATTCAAAGAAAAATAAAGGGAACATAAACTCACCAAGCATCTACTAAGTGTCAGGTCAGGAAGGCACTATAGAAATGAGCCATTTTGTCTATCTAGCAGCTCCTGCCATGTGATGATGGTGGTGGAGCTGTTGACTATGATGCCTTGTGGCACATGACCTGGATCTAACCAATCACAGTATCGTGGATGCAATGATTGGCCCAGGAGGTGGGCATATACTCTTATGAGGGCCAATCAGAAGCCTTCTTCTGAGACTGCTATGGATTCTGGGATGAAGTAGCCCTCCATCCCCTAGGGCAATGTAGCCTGGAGCTGCCAGGAACCATCTTGGCAGGCACCAAGGACAACACCCTATTTGGAAAGAAAGGATGTAGAAAAAAGCACAGTCAAGATATAGCAAGAGAAAATCCCTGATTACTTGTGTCTAAAACACTTTCACTTCTTCATCTCCTAGGTATGTGAACCAAGAGTCGCTTGTTCTTTCCTTGTTTAAATTAGTTAGCATCACTAATTAGTTTCCATCACTAACAGTCAAGCATTCTAACTGATAGAGGCATAGAAAGAGAACTTTGTCCTCAAAACAGTCCTGAGCAAAAGCTGTTAACAGCCCTATTTTAAGGACATAAAAACTGAGGCTGAGAAATAATGTGTTCCAGCTATGCCGCTCTGTGTGGAAGATGGAGGTTGGAATGTATGCCTCTTTTCATCACACACACTCAGCATCAGTCACTGGTGGCTTCCAACATGGGTGGACATCAGCAGAGTGAAGTCCTAAGAGCAGGAAGTTGGGCTGTGGGGTATTAATGGCAAACGCACCCGCACTTCCAAATCTGTACCTCTGGGCATGAGTCCGAGAGATGGGGCCGCAGTGGGGCTCTGAATTGACAAAGGACTGGACGTGAACACCACTGAAGGCCTGTAGGTGGGTTGAGTACCCACAACGAAACCCTCTGGAAATGTCCAAGCCACTGATCGAAATGGCCAAACCAGCAGCTAACCCAAGGCTAACTGAGCATCTTGGAGACAGAGAGGGGCACATGCGGGAGGCTCCTGGGTAAAACAGGGGAGGGATTTTCAATCAGCGACTTGCACAGACGTCTAAGTACCCTCGATTTCCATTCCCCTGAGGTTAAAACTTTGCCACAAAAGTTCTTTCCCCAGCAGTGCCTCCAAAGCTTCACCAAGGCAAAATCCTTTACTTTCTATATCCCAGGGGTTCCCAGATCATTGTTGTTGTTATGTGTGCTCAGTCATGTCCGGCTCTTTGTGACCCCGTGGACTCTACCCTGCCAGGCTCCTCTGGTGGGATTCCCCAGGAAAGAATCCTGGAGTGGGTTGCCATTTCCTCCTCCAGGGTATCTTCCCGACCCAGGGATCAAACCCACGTCTCCTGCATTTCAGGCTGATTATTTACCACTTGAGACATCGGAAAGAAAGAGCTAATGCCTAGCATGATGCGTGAACAATACAAAGGATTGATATTATTATTATTATTATTAATTTGTAGTAATACAAATAAGAGGCAAGGGAATCAGAGAGGCAGCTGCAAAGTTGAACATGGCAAATGATGGTGGCAGGCTGTCTCCCAGGCCCAGCCCTGAGCCGGGACCTGGTTTCAGGCAAGTGCTGACCTTTTCGGTCTTCTAGCTCCTTAGATCTGAAATGAGAAGTCTGGCAGCGGATTATCCTGAGGGTTACACCCAACACAGGTTTTCCATGATCTATCTCCACATCAGCCAGTTGAGGAAAGGAAGAGATGGGAGATTCTGAAGTTGATCCGTGAGCAGTGAGAGGCACGGTTAGCTGGGGAAGGGACTCATGGCTGCAAACTCAACTTCAAAGAGAACCCACACCCCACCCCACCAGGAAAAGCATCCAAAGGCCCTATCAAGCCTGGACAGAAGACCAGTATTTGGCCAAAGTTCTAACCCTCAGAAACCAGGATGCCAGCTCTCCACTGTTTCTGGAATAATGAAGGTTAAAGACCAGAAGACAAGGACTGTCCTCTCTTCTTTCAGCTTCCGAGGGTCCCAAAAGAGACACAACTGAAAACGAGACCACAGCAGCTGGGCTAATGTCTAAACCTTCAGCCTGGATGGTGTCGCCAAAACTATTCTAAAACTTAAACACACAAGACATGCAATTCCCTTCCTTGTGGAGCTGCATTCTTGCTGTGGAAGAAACCCAGTGGCCTTGAGATTTATTCCCCAAAATAAAAATGGCTGAGGTTTTTCACCCATTGGGAGATCAGGTGAATCTATATGTACTCTTCCAGGAAGATATCTGTATGTGCACAATTTCGCCCACAATTTCAGGGGTTCAAAGACCAAAAACCTATCCTGGACTTGTTTGGAGGGGAAGGTTCAGGGGCAGAGAGTAAGACCCTTTGTATAATTGCTTTAAAAAAAAAAACTACTTTAAAATGCTTATTATAAAAATTAATGGGCTTTCCAGGTGGTTCAGTGGTAAAGAATCTACCCTCGAAGCAGGAGATGAGGGTACGATCCCTGGGTCAGGAAGATCCCCTGGAGAAGGAAATGGCAACTTATTCCAGCATTCTTGCCTGGGCAATCCCATGGACAGAGGAGCATGACGGGCTAGAGTCCATGGGTTTGCAAACAGTCGGACAGGACTTAGCAACTAAACAACAACAACATAAAAATTAACAGTTTAAATATATTTTTAAAGTGTAAAACTAAAAACCACCAAAACTTCACACCCACAGACATTCACTACGAATGTTTTGGTGAACATCCCTTCAATACTTACCATTTTACCCAAAGGAGGCTATCCTACCCAAAGTGATTTTCAAACTGCTTGCTGAGCATTTTCTCATGCCAGCACTGTGGTTCACTAGCTCCTTAAAGATATGTTAAAAAGCAGAACTGCAGGTTAAATATCCAAGCAGCTCTCTAGAGGGGCCCAAGCCATTGTGTAGTCCAGGGGATGGTAAATTGGTGGGTCTTCTCAGGGGCTCTCCCCCTCCGGGGGCTCAGGGCCAGCAGGACCCAGGTACCTCACGGAAGCTGAGTTTGCCATCAAAGTCCTCGTCCACCTCCTTGATCATGCTCTTCAGGCCCAGGTGGGTCTGGGGGGCCCCCAGCTTCTCCATCATCAGCTTCAGCTCCATCAGGTCAATGAAGCCATCCCTTCCAGCATCATACCTGTGGGTCAAATGCAGGATGCTGGTGAGGGGTGGCCACGGCCAGGACCAAAGACACTTGTTAATCTACCAAATGCGAAATGCTTTTGGTCTTAGTTAACTGAAAATGACTTAAACAACTCCTGCCTTGCAGTGCCCACCAGGGTCACTGCGTTGGAAGGGTCCCCTGCCTCTCCTTCAACATCCCTCTGCAGGATCCGACTCAAAGTGGGTCTTGCACTCCAGGAGTGTTTTCAGATCTGTTACTGCCTTAACTAGGCTGTAAGTTTCCTTAGGATGAAAAACATGCCTGTTTACCTTTATTTTTCCCCATTTTGGTCAACAAACATCCACAGAACCTCCTAACGCTGGACAATGGAAGGGCTGCCACAAGGCACCCTATGCACCCACTCTACTACACTGACGGTTCTGGAAGCTTCCTTCCTTGGTCACCGGTCCCGGGGTCCCCATCACCCCATTTCCACCCACCCCTCCTCTCATCCACAGGCCTCCTGTCTCTGGAAGCTGCTTTCTCGACCTGGCACTCTGGTTTCGCGTTTTGCCCTCCGGCTCACAGATATCCAGTCCCCAGGTCTGAATGGTCACACCCAGATGTCACAGGTGAGCCGGGACTCAGCACAATACTCCTGGCCAAGTTTCGACACAGAGCCAGCACTTCTGCTGATGGTTCCCCCAGCCCCCCAACCAGAAACAACCCCAGCCTCCCCACGGCAGGGATCCTGGCCCTGCCCTATATTCCCGAGAGCCTGGGTCAGCCCCGTGGGAGCCTTCCTCACCCTCTGTTCTGCCCCAGCCACTCCACCCAGCCACACCCCCAGCATCCTTCTCTACACACTTGGGCTGTTATGGAGCTTCTCACAGACTCTCTGGCTCTTCTCCCAGCAAATCCATCCTATTCTCCACTCCCCAGAGATCCCTTGTATAAACATCATGCTTTAAAATCAAATCCATTCAGAACAGTCCAAAGGTGGGAACAACCCCAGAATCCCCTGATGGATGAACAGGTAAACAAAATGAGGTATATCCATACAATGGGACATTATATATTCATGCAATAGCATATTATTCTCCATTTCAAAAATGAAATTCTGGTCTTCCCTGGTGGTGAAGTGGATGAGAATCCACATGCCAATGCAGGGAGCATGAGTTTGATCCCTGGTCCAGGAAGATTTCACATGATGCAGAGTAATTAAGCCCCAGAGCCACAACTACTGAGCCCATGGGCAGCAACTACTAAAGCCTGAGCACCGAAGAGCCTGGGCTCTGCATCAAGAGAAGCCACTGCGATGAGAAGCCCACGTGTTGCAACTAGAGAAAGCCCTTGTAGCAACAAAGACCCAGCGAGGTCAAAAATAAATAAATAAAATTATTTTTAAAATGAAATTCTATACTTTGCTGACAAAGGTCTATACAGTCAAGGCCATGATTTTTCCAGTAGTTATGTATGGATATGAGAGGTGGACCATAAAGAAAGCTGAGTGCAAAAGAATTAATGCTTTTGAAATGTGTTGGAGAAGATTCGTGAGGGTCCCTTGGACTGCACAGAGATCAAACCAGTCCATCCTTAAGGAAATCAACCCTAAATATTCATTGGAAAGACTGATGTTGAAGCTGAAGCTCCAATACTTTGGCCACCTGATGCAAAGAGCTGACTCTTTGGAAAAGACCCTGATGCTGGAAAAGATTGAAGGCAGGAGGAGAAGGGAACAAGAGAGGATGAGATAGTTGGATGGCATCACCTGGCATCACCAACTCGATGCACATGAGTTTGAGCAAGCTCCAGGAGTTGGTGATGGACAGGGAAGCCTGCGGTGCTGCAGTTCATGGGGTTGAAAAGAGTCGGACATGAATGAGCAACTGAACTAAATACATGCTACAACACAGAAGAAACTTGAGAACATGATGCTAAGACTGAAATAAGCCAGACACAAAAAGACAAACCTGCATAATTCCACTTATATGAGATTTCCAGAATTCCTAGAGTAGCTACTAGCAACCAGGGGGAAGGGGGTGGGAGTTACTGTTTCATGGTTTAGAGTTTCAGTTTGGGAGGAGGAAAAGGTCCTGGAAATGGAAGGTGGTGATGGTTACACAAGAATGTGAACATATGGTGATCTCAAAACTTAAATGATTAAGACTGTAAACATTATGTATATTTTACCATAGTTTAAAAAAATTAAATACTTGAATGAACAAACAAAAAAAAACAGACTTCTTGACAGTCTGTCCTGCCCACCCTCAATTCCACAAAAGAAACCACCATTGTTGGGAACTACACCACACCCCCAGCCAAGCAACGTAGCCTGTGGGCATCCAGAAATCTAGCTGTGTGGGCTGGTGGTATTTTGAGGCCCACGTGGTCTTGCTGGAGATGAAGCCTAGTACTGCCCAGCGTGCTGTGTTCCAGCCACAGTGGCCAGCTCATGCCATCCCTCCCACCCACAACATACCCCACCCCACCCTCCTCGGGGGTCTTTTCTGTCCCCCGGAGCCAAGGAGCTGCCCCCTTCCTCTGATCTCCAGCAGTACTGTCTGCCCTCCGTTCCTCAGCAGATGCCACCTCCTCCAGGCGGCTCTGTGCCCCCCTGGACTCCCACCACCTTCTTGGCTGGAAGGATCACGGTGCAAGATGCTAAAGTTCACAGATGAGTCCCCTGGAAGTTCTTGGTGCTATGAACACTTCTGTCCAAGTTTTTGTATGGACATATGCCTTCATTTCCCTTGGGTCAATATCCCAGAGCAGAACTGCTGGGTCATAGGCTTATTTGCTTTTAAAACAAGAGTGTCAAGCGGGTTCACCAGCACACCAGGACTGACTGTCAGACTCAGCAAGGCCCTCTATCAGGCTTCTGGAGGGAAAGATAAACAGGGTAGATGCCCATGCAATTCAGTGGCTTGCCTGTTAGGTAGGTAGGCCACCTAGGAGCAGTGCTGACTGTCAGATTCTCCGGGGCAGGGCCTCCCAGCTGGATCAGTGGTAAGTCCGCCTGCCCAGGCAGGAGACACGCATTCAATCCCTGATCTGGGGAAAGATCCCACATGCTGGGGAGCAACTAAGCCCGCACACCACAACGAAGAGTGGCCCCCGTCACAGCATGAATGAACCTTGAAGACATGACGCCAAGTGAAAGTAAGTCAGATGCAAAAGGACAAATTTGCATGATCCCACCCGTCTGACATTCCGAGAATAGTCAGATTCACAGACAGAAAGGAGAATGGTGGCGGAGAGAGTGGGGAATGGGGAGTTACTGTTTATTATTGTTAGCATGCGTGCTAACTCACTTCACTCGTGTCCGACTCTTTGAGATTCTACAGACTGTAGCCCGCCAGGCTCCTCTGTCCATGGGATTCTCCAGGCAAGAACACTGGAGTGGGTTGCCAGGCCCTCCTCCAGGGGATCTTCCCGACCCAGGGAAGACCGTCTCTGAGGGTGGCGGGCTGCAGTCCACGGGGTCGCAAAGAGGGTCGGAGATGACCTAGCGACTGAACAACAAGGAAGACCTTTCTGGCAAAAACGGCTAACACACGACCTGAGGTGAGAAGAGCTCTTACAAACAGGCCGGAGGGACGGTCTCTGTTACAGGGAGTCCTGCTCCAAGTAAACAGGCTTCTCTAGTGTGGAACTTTCCAAAGCCTTCCATACGGTCATGTGTCCGAGGGAAACAGCGATCGGGCCACACAGTCCTCTGCGTTCGGGGACTTTCCACTGGGGGGAGGCTCCTCTAAGCAATCGTTCCAAGGAAAACACTTGGGGAAACAGCTTCTCAGGGCAATGCTATCTCAGAAAGGCGGCCAGGTAAATGGCCCCTGTGTTCTCCCCTCCAGGCCCAGAGTGTGGACGGGTGTTCCCTGCCCTCTGCTCAGCACACGGTGCAAGTCCCAACGAGGTCTGCAGAGGAGACGGAAGCCAGGAAGAGGGGATGCATCCAAGATACAGATCTTCTGAGGCAGAGGCAGAGGGTTGGGGTCCGAACGCAGAGAAGAAAGGGAGGGAAATGAAGGGAAGACGAAAACAGCTGAAACGCTCAAGGGTGAGGACAAGGGAGGAGACCTCGGGAACAGGAGATGAACTGTGATGAGATAACAGAAGGTCAGGGAACAAGGCAGGAGTCTGTCCTTACCCGGCAGGACACTCCCCATCACCTGAGCCCACAGCCAGCTCAGGCTCCCCAGCCAGAAGGGCGGTCAGGCTGGGCCCACAGGCCGCGAGGGGCTCGGAGACCCTATCCCTGCATTTCTCCGGGGTTCTGACTGAGAAGGGCCATGAAAGGTTGGAAAACTTCTCTTAAGCCCTCAAGCCTGAAATACTTTCCAGGCCTAAGAACAAAGGGCAAATGTGTGAGAAATGGCCTTGGTGAAGGTTGGGCAACAGGTGAAAGGAATTCACATTTCTTTAAACAGGTAGGAAATTGGGGGTTGACTATGGTGAGGGCAGAAGCCCACCACCTCGGTGGGGGACAAATCCCAGACGGAGGAAAGGGTCCACCATTCGGCCAGAAGGCCGGCTTGGCCCAGGAATAACGCCCGTGTGTGGACAGAGAGGGGACGTCTCCGAGGGAAGAGGGGCAGGGAAGACAGGGGTCACGAGCCAGCCAGTGCCTCCACGCCCAGGGACCCAGCAAAGACTGCGTCCCTTTGTTCCTGCCTGAAGCACCAGCCAAGCGCCATCGTTAAGTCCCGGCCAGACTAGAAAGAGACCACATTAGCGGTGTCCCCGCCCTCTCCTTGGAACTGGGATTCGTAAGCCTGAAGCACACCCTTCTCCCTTTAAAGTGACCGTCTCTGGGGGTTGGTCCACAGCCACCTCCTCCAGGGCCTGCATTTGCAAGGCTGGCAGGAAAACCCTCCCAAGTGCCCCCTCATCATCTCACGGTTTTATCTGCTCCTCTCAAAACATCCGATGACCGTCTGTGGTCAGTGCAGACAATGGGGTTCAAAGCACCTAATAACTACCACTGGTCGGCTTTGCAGCTCGCCACACACTGTCTCATATACAAACCCTTTCAACAATCCTATAAAGAATTAATAATAGACGCCTGCGTTTACTCTTTATTGAGCACTTCCTAAGTGCCAGGCACTGTGCTAAATCACCTTATTTAATTTAGCAGGGCTTTGAGGTGGTAATTAGTCACCCCCCTTGACAGGTGGTGACAGAGTGCATACATGATATTCCAATAAACAGACCACTAGTTAACTGTGCAAGTTAGATGTTTTACAATTTGTGTCTGAAGACGTTGGCAGAGATAACAGGAGCCACGTTGCTGAGTCCTCACATGTGGGGCTTTCCTTCTCCGTACAAGACTGGCTTGAACTGCATCTAAATATTTTCAAAGCATCCAAATATTTCCTTTCCTCCCCCCTCCACAGTTTATATACTATTTCAAATGCTCACAGGCTCATTGGCATCCCCTTAAGTCCTTGGCTCCTCCTCTACCAACATCTTAGCTCCATACACCAGTTTTTTCCCCCCTATAATTTAAATTTTAACCCACATTTTCCCCCTTAAAGGCAGTCTAGGATATTAAAAAATAAAGCCACTCATGGTCCCAAGACACCCCTCGCCCCGCCCCAACCTTGTTTTTCTCCTAGGGCTTCCTTCTAGCTCTCTTCTGGATTGGTGAGCTTTTTTCTGGCTTTTGCTTTGAAAGGTCCACATTCCCTTCCTCTTGCTATTCTCCAGGATCTGTTAGGGGGGAGATTCCAGTCCCATCAGAGGTGCACATGGCCCTGCAGATACAGGCCTGGGTGCAGTCCCAGCCTTGCCATTCACTTGGGAGAGACAGGCTGCAAGCCCACTGCAGACTGTCACTGAGCTGTCCGTGCCGGGCAGAGCTGTTGAGGGGCCAAAAAAGATAACCCACCAGCTCTGGCCCCGGTACCTGGTAAGCATACAACGGGAGGGAGCTATATTTAAAAGTAGGACCTGTCTGCAGCCATGAAGAGGAAGCAGACAACTTCCAGGGCTGCTGTTGAAGAGGCACCCACACCTCAAACAGCATCTACCACCTTGAGCATTCTGGAAGAAACCATAGTCCGCAGCCTGCTATGGCCCCTTGAGCTGAATTTCCAAGAAGCTCTTACAGAGTAACTCATCAGCCAGCCCGTCCTGAGTGACAGCATCAGATCTGCCCGCCAAGGGCTCGCTTGAGGGCTCCCTGACTCTGACTGGGGCCGTCACTGGCTGGTGGAACGGGGTGGAGTGAAGCAGAATGGTCTGAGGCGCCCAAACTGGGCCTGTGACCTGGGAAAGCCCCCAGCCTGGCCAGAGGGGCCCAAGTGAGCCCGAAATCTCATCCTGCCAAAGGCCCCCCAGCAAAGGACAGAGGCAAGGGGGCAGGGGCCAGTTTCCAGCGTCCATCCTGTGCTGGTCCATGAATGGCTTGCTCTCTGGGCGCCACTGTGCAGAGCCCCTGGGTTTTCTTGGGTTTCACCTCCCCAGAATAATCCTGCTATCAGTGAGGAAAGAAGCTGGCCAGCCTTTGTCTGCCTGGGGCTTGGCCATCAGAAACCACCCTGGGGATCCCCAGGGGGTAGAGAGTTCTCAGGAAATGGCAGCGCCCCAGAAAATGCCTTACTCTTAATGTTGGGGGAGGGGTGCCTAGGTGTCAAGGCACCAGGAGCTTGGAACACCCGACTTTCCCCTAGAAAGTCCTGGTATGGGAATCACGCGCTGCCTCTTCAGACAGGCAGGCTCTGGCCACTCAAAATATGGTCCCTGGACCAGTGGCGCAGGATTATCCAAGATGCAGAATTTCCTGTCACTCCCCAGACCTGCTAAATCAGAACCTGCATTTTCACAAGGTCTCCCCCTGCTGCCCAGGCTCTTTCAGGTAGGAGAAGGGCACAGTACCAGACCATGCCCGAAGCAGGTGGCCTTTCCCAGGGCCTGTGGGTGTCCCAACTGTGTCTACTCAGATGAGCTCAGCCCCCTCCCCCAGGTCAGTTCAGTTCAGTCGCTCAGTCCTGTCTGACTCTTTTCGACCTCATGGACTGCAGCACGCCAGGCCTCCCTGTCCATCACCAACTCCCGGAGTTTACTCAAACTCATGGCCATTGAGTTAGTGATGCCATCCAACCATCTCATCCTCTGTCGTCCTCTTCTCCTCCCGCCTTCAGTCTTTCCCAGCATCAGGGTCTTTTCCAAGGAGTCAGATCCCCCAGGTCACAGGACTGGGCTCCTCCTCCAGGCCTCCCTACCTGCCCCTTCTCTGAGGTCCTGGTTTCCTGTCTTTCGTGCGGTACCCCCGGCTCTCAAATTATCTGCCCCTTCCACCTCTCTCCTTCCTCCCCTCCCTCCTGATTCACTGCAGACTGAGAAACCCCATCTCCAAGTGTGTTACCACTGCAGGCAAACTAGGAGTCCGCAGGCTCTGAGGGAGGGGTCTCTGGGGAATTAAGCACAAAAGCCTGAGCCCAGAGTCTGATTTCCAATCAGGCTGCCCCCGGCTGCCTCTGTGGGACCAGCTCCATTCACTCGGTCACCACCTGGCTCGGGTCTACCCGGGGCCTCTCTGGAGTTGAAGAACAGAGACAGGTCCCAGCGGGGAGGCAGAGGTACAGACGGATGAGCTGTGATACGGCCGAGCTGTGATACGGCCGGAACTTGGGCAGAGCTGGGTCTGACAGCAGCAAGGCTGCAGAGTCCTGGGAGGGAGCCCCAGTCCCCAGCGAGGTCCACAGGGGATGGGATGTCCCAGAAGCGGGGAGGGGGTCTGGTCCCACAAAGCAATCTGGGAAAGCTGTGTCTTCCTAAGGGGGGATGGGGGCAACCCCCAAAGAGTGTGACTCAGAGAAGCGACATCAGATAGGTGTTTCAGAAAAGAGCTCTCAGCTCGGTGTGCAGGATGGATGGGGGTGTGGGGAGTGGGGGTGGGGGGAATGGAGTGAGCAGACTAAGGCGCTGGGAGCACACAGTACCCACCGTGGAGAGATGCAGGGAGGGCGAAGGTGAGGCGGCAGTGGCTCTGGGTCAGATGAGCGCCAGCCTCCTCTGGGCTGCAGGGACGCGCCTCTGGCTGATACCCTGCTTCTTCCGTTAAGAGGCCAGTACCTTTACCATCTCATCCTCTGCCCCTGGAGGAGATGGTTAGAAGACAGTCGATGGACATGAGTTTGAGCAAAGTCCAGGAGACAGAGGACAGAGCAGAGGACAGAGGAGCCGGCACGCTGCCGTCCATGCGGTCACAAAGAGTTGGACACGACTACGTGATGGAGCAGGCACGGCAGCAGCACCCCCGTAGATCCACACACGGTGTCTGAAAGCTTGTCATGAAAAGGAGGGTGGCAGGGCAGAGCTGAGGGGCCACCCCCACCCCTACAGAGCAGCCACCGTGAGCTCAGGGCCCCGCAAGACAGCAGAGGGGACGCAGAGTCAGGCCGCTGCTACCAAGGGTGTGGAGAGAAGCAGGGAAACCTGCTTTGCCCCAAATGCCTTCAGCGGGAGCACACAGCCCCCACCAGGGACCCTCCACACGGGTTCAGGAGAGGGAGACCAGAGTGAGCCTAGCTCCCCCAGCCTCATGCTCTCAGGCTGCAAAAGGCTTCAAACTGGGAGGCTTCAGCTACATGCAAATTCTCCCACTGACGCCAGCACCCCAGGGCTGACACAAAGCAAGCCAGGCCCCCTCGACCACCCCCCACCCCAGAGGAACGTGCCAGTGACACCAGTTAACAGGTCAGGAGTGCACAGTGCTTCAGCCACACGCAGGGCCCAGGTGCCAAGAACCCTCTGGCCACGAGTGACAGGGTAGGGAGGGATGAGCCCTGGAAAGCTTCTGACCTGGCAAATGAAACAGGGCACAGTTGGGTCCACGGGAGCCCAGGTAGGCTCCTCCTAAGGAAGGCGGAGGATGGCAGGAGATGGGAGTGTGTTCCTACTGTCAGACATCCCTGGTTCAAGGTCTCAGTGACGTCCTGGGCTGTGTGTCCTTGGTTGGGTTTTGTCTGGGTTTTGCCCCAGAGTGACTCACTTGTCGCTGAGATCACAGGAAGGCAGATAAGCTCTCAGCTCATCAGCAAGGACTCCCCTCCCCCCTTTATTTTTACATTTTGACTCATTAAGAGAAAGACCCTAATCCTGGGGTCTCCCTTTGGTCCTCTTGAAATCGGGGCACCTTTGCTGGGTTTGGATAAGTACAGGCGGCTGGGGACTCAGTGCGGAAACAGGAACAGAGCAAGTGGGTCTGGGAATTGAGAGTTACTGGGCTATTCATCCAAAAGGAGGGTGAGAAGAAAGGGTGTCCCAGGGGACGCCTGTCGTGAGCACTCCCTGATGGAGGTCATGGGGGCCACACGGGCACTCTTGATCGGGGGTGTGGAAATGAGCAGGGTAGGTTCTTTGCTCTAACAATGAGGTGCCTTCCCTTGGTTCCCAAAAAAGTGAAAAACACTGAAAGCCGCTCAGTTGTGTCTGACTTTCTGCAGCCCCATGGACTGTAGTCCATGGAATTCTCCAGGTCATAATACTGAAAGTGGGTTGCCTTTCCCTTCCCCAGGGGATCTTCCCAACCCAGGGATGGAACCCAGGTCTCCCACATTGCAGGTGGATTCTTTACCAGCTGACCCACCAGGGAAGCCCTTGGCTCCCAACAGCTCCCATAAAAGCCCTGATGGGCTGGGAAACTGGGCCCAAGGGGGCCCTGGAAACCTAGTTGTCCTGGGAATTCCCAGGAGCCCTGTGGATCATGGGGGATGGGTGACCCCAAACAACTAGGGGTTTCCACACCTGGACCCAGTGGGCCTGGGGCAGCCCTGGCAGTGATGCACACCGCCTTGAGTCAGGGAGGGACATGCCAGGGGAGACTCTGAGGGAGGGGGAGGCCAGGGACCGTGGGCCCAGAGCAAGTGGACTGTGGGCGACTCAGCTGTCCTTCCCAACAGAAAGGAAGACACCCAGGCTGGCAACCCCTGGGTCCTCAGAGCCTCCGCCTCCACCCACCACTTCCCAGCCAGCAGCTCCTGCCCAGGCCCCGCCTCTGGGCTGGCACCACCTTAAATCCCACAGCCCTACTGGGGGCCCAGACCTGCAGCTCCCTCAGTGGAAAGAACCTGGGGCTGCAACCTAGAAGTGACCTAATTAAGGCTGCCACCGCACACCGGGTGGTCACGCGATCTCGGGGACAACCTGAGAAGGTGGTCACTCTCCGTGTTCCACGTCTCACTTACAGGCCGTCCGAGCCCACGTGGCCTGCGGGTGATGGGACTGCCAGAGGGCCCTGAAGCACCCCATGGCAGGCTCCCACTCCTGACATCCCTGGGGGCTGGGAAGCTCCCCTGGGGCCGTACTTAGGGCCTTGGGACAGCTCCAGAGCAGAGCTCAGATCTCTCTACAGAGGTCCAGGCTCCCCGCCCTGCCTGTGGCCTGGGGTCCAGCCCTGGGGACTGAAGAAAGAAGTCAGCCACGCTCAGCCATGAAGGGCCAGGGACTTCCCTGGTGGTTCCTGGTATGGGAACTAAGATCCCACCTGCTGTGCAGCTATTGAGTCCGTGAACCTCAACTAGAGAGGAGCCTACGCCCTGGAACAAAGAGCCAAAAATAAATATTAAAAAAAAAAAAGAGCCAAGCCTGCTTTACCAGGATAAACACTATGGAGGGCAAGGGGAGCCTCCTAAGCATCAATAGTAACAGACAGATTGAAGATGGGGGTGGGGAGGTGGGGGGATGGGGGAGGTTGGGGGCTGTGGGCCCAACAGCCCAACTGGAGGGGGGCCTGGCAGGGGCAACTAGCGAGAGAGAAGAATGCAGTAGCCAGCCATGACTGGCCAGCCGTGACTGGCCTTAAGGGTCATCGTGGAGAGTCTGGACTGTGTCCCATGGGCAATAGGGAGCCACCGAATGTTGTGGGCTGTCCCTAACCCACACGGCTTCTCAAGAGGGAAGAACGGTAATGAGATCTGGGCTCTGGCATGTAGGATGGATCAGGGGAGGCCACGTAGGAGGTAGCAGCTCCGGGCCGGGGGTGGGTGGTCCCTCGAGACCTGGAAGTCAGGTGACCTGCCACCCAGGGCCCTGCCTGGCTGTGCAGGGGAGGGTGTCAAGGATGGCCGAGGGCTTCCCTGCTGGTCCAGTGGTGAAGAAGTGAAGTGACGGGAAAGTCACTCAGTCATGTCCGACTCTTTACCACCCAGTGGACCATAACAGTCCATGGAATTCTCCAGGCCAGAATACTGGAGTGGGTAGCCGCTCCTTTCTCCAGGGGATGTTACCAACCCAGGGATCGAACCCAGGTCTCCCACATTGCAGGTGGATTTTTTTTTTTTTCACCAGCTGAACCACCAGGGAAGCCCCAAACCACCTGCCAAAGTGGTAAAGAACCCGCCTGCCAAAGAGGGACACGGGTTCTATTCCTGGTCCAGGAAGATCGCCCACGCTGCAGAGCAACTAAGCCCATGCCCCACAACTTCTGAAGCCCTCCCGCCTAGAGCCGGTGCTCCGCAACAAGAGAAGCCATTGCAACGAGCAGCTTGCTCACAGAAACGAAGAGCAGCCCCTGCTCACCACCGCTAGAGAAAGCCGGAGCAGAGCAAGGAAGACCCTTCTGCAGGGTATCTTCCCGACCCAGGGACTGAACCCGCATCTCTGTGCTGCCTGCACTGGCAGGCAGATTCTTTACCACTAAGGCCACCTGGGAAGCAGTGAAGACCCAGAACTGTCAAAAACAAATTAGCTATTTTTTTTTTAAAGGATGGTTGAGATTTGGTGGCACAGGGGACAAGAACACGGGCTACCTGGGTTCAAACCCCAGCTCTGCCACTTACACAGATGTCATGCTGGGCAAGATTCTAGTTTCTCTGCGCCTGTTTCCCCATCTTTAAAACGGGATGCTGAAAGCACCCACCTCCTCACGCTGACGATGTAGAAACGCTAACAGTGCCGCACAGAACTGCAGGTGCTCTGCCAGCAGTGGCTCTGAGAGATGGGAATCAACCAGAGTGTAATCTCCTACAGCTGGCCCTGGCAGGCAAGGGTGCGGGGAGCACGCATCATTTAGGCAGGGGACAGAGACCCTGTCACCGAGGCCAAGACGGACAGAGTTGCACAGGATCAGGGCCAGCACCTCTCCAAGGCTGGGACAGAGCTCACCCGGTCCCTGAGGGCACTGAGTCGGGCTTGTCATCAGCCAGACCTCGTTGGTAGAGGACTGATGACCAGGGTCCACCATCCCAGGCACAGTGCCAGGTGGGGCCG
This sequence comes from Odocoileus virginianus, assembly GCF_023699985.2. Classification (NCBI taxonomy): domain Eukaryota; kingdom Metazoa; phylum Chordata; class Mammalia; order Artiodactyla; family Cervidae; genus Odocoileus; species Odocoileus virginianus. The sequence continues at coordinate 93,427,867 of NC_069678.1, forward strand.
GGGGATCCCTGGGAGCTGACACCCCAAGGCTGGGATCAACCACAGCCCTGGGGTCCCTTGCCATTCTGACCAGGAAGGGGCGGCGGGGCCAGCCTTGGGCACGTGAGAGTTTCTAAGTCCTGAACGACATCCTTCTACTTCCTGCAAACCTGACCCGAGCTGGCAGAGGGCGAGGATGTATTGTCAACTAGAGGCAGCCTTGCACAGGGACAGACCACCCAGTCCTCGCTTCCAAAAATCAAAGAATTGACTTTCATTTAGCAACACATGGAGCCGCCAGACTGGGACTGAAAGAAAGCAAAGCCAGGTCAGGACACCCCCAGACACACACAGCGACCCACCCACGACTTGCACAAACGCCTCCCCACAGAGAAGGGCCGCTAGCAAGACAACATCAGACAGCCACACTTTCAAAGGGCACAAGAGCCATTAGTGTAAGGAGACGCCCACCAAAGGGGGCGCTGGCCCCAAGCACTCCCGCCTCTCCACCTGGAGACCTCCTAAAAGATGAAGAAATCAGAGATGATAAAGATAATAAAGGAGCATTGGTGGGGGGGCGGGGGGGTGGTGGTGTGCTGGTCTAAAAACTTGAGATGAAGAATGCCGCCTCTAACCATTGGGCTCAAGAAGTCAGACACCAAAGGCCAAGGTCTTAGTGCAACCAACTTAGCTTTCACTCTCCTTTTCATCTGGAGTTTTTAAGCTCTCTCTCCCCATTTTTTTTTTTTTTTGGCTGTACCACTCAGCTTGTGGGATCTTGGTTCCCTGACCAGGGATTGAACCTGTGCCCCCTGCAGTGGAAGGGCAGAGTCTTAACCACTGGACCACTAGGGAAGTCCCTAAGTTCTCCCCGACTACAGCCCGGCTTAAACACACCTTGGCCACTGCTCAGAGGAAGGAGCACCGAGGCAGCCCTTCCAAGGGCTCCCAGCTGCCTGGTCCTCTGAGTTGGCGAGAGAAGCAGACAGACCTGTTGCTCCTGCTCCAGCAACAATCTTCCAGAAGCAACTCTGGGTCCTGGGTTCTGGGCTCACTCTGTGGTCCACATCCACTTCTGGCTCCTTTTCCCCTGGGGGCTTGAGGTCCACCCCAGCCAGCGAAACCCCGGGCCACAGACAGGGAGAAAGGCCAAGAAATGAAGAGGGGGATAAAAGAGGCCACCAAGACTCACAGGGCTCAGCATTCAGAAGTTTCCAAAATAACTGCCTTGAATAGGGGCTGGCACACTACAGCCTGCAGGCAAACCCTGCTCACCAAGTTTGCTCTGGATGCAGCCATGCTGGTGAGTTTAGGTTCCTAGACGTACTGTCTGCAGATGTCTATCACGGTGGCCAAGAGGCCCTAGGGACCCCACAAGGTCAAGTATATTTACCATCTGGCCCTTTACAGACCAAGCTGGCCCAGCCCTGGTCCAGAAGGAACCTTGAAGGTCATCTAGCCCACCCCTCAGCCTCCCAAGAACTTCCCAACCCTTTCCTACTACAAACCTCTCACTCCTTGAAGACAGACCACCCACCTTCCATTGGAACTCCAGACAAAGGGGCTTAAAACCTTTGAGATCATTCCTTCCATTGCTCCACAACTGCAACCATGAGAAAGTTCTTTCTTCTCTACACTGAATCAAGGCTATATCTTTCACTGCAGCTTCATGGCCCACCTTCTGCCCCCTGAGGTCGAGCAGGTCCCCACCAGACTTCAAGCTCCCAGCCCCCATCCTCTGGCTCCAAGAGGCCTTTGATCCATCAAGAGCCCAAACCCCTTCCCAGTCCTGGCTGGGTATTCCTCCCTGGCTGTGTCCAGAAAGACCATGACCGCCCTCCTGAATGCAGCATCCCCCAGGGTCTGCTAGGCTACATGGGGTGTCTTACACATGGCTTTCCTGGGATTTGAATCCTTCCCTGTCAAGCAGTATTGTGGTCAAACCATCCCACTGTTCAAAGTTTGTTGAGCATCTCAAGGGCAGAAACCCCTCCAGATCAATCCATACAACTCCAGTACCTGGCATGTGCTTCACTAAATGAATGAGAAAGCTGAATGAATGAATAGGTCATGACAGGAGATGAGAAAGAGATTCATCATTATCACCATTATTACCATTCCACAGAAGCAGACATCGGCAAACAGACAGTGCTGGCCACAGGAGCCCAGGGGTGGGAGCACGGACGAAGGGGTCACAGAAGGTCCAGGCAGCTTGGGAACCTAGGAAGGATTTACCAGGGGGCCCCGGGTCTGTGTCCTGGGGCCACTGAGTACAGGTCAGGACTGCAGGCTGGCACAGTCCACGTTCCAAGTAACTCGGGTCCCCCTGTACACAGGCCTTCCAAGGAGCATCTGAGACTTAAGACCAGGGCTCCCTTCAGTCATCAACATTCAGGGGACACAGAAGCAGGAGGGAAGGCAGAGGTTTGTTCCAGGACTCCATGATGAGGCCAATGCTGCGTGTGAGAGAGTGTGAGTGAGCATGTCGCTTGGAATGTGTGAGCCTTCGAGAGTGCACGTGGTCCACAGCTCTCCATGAAGCAGGCAGTCAATAGCGAGCTGTGCAAAATCCAGCGTGAGTGCTGGGCTCCTCCACTGAGTATCTCTGCCCAAGAAGACAGGCCCAGCAGCCACTAGCTCCGGAGATTTGATTCATGCAACACATCCTGAGAGACCCCCTGGGTCAGCTGAACTGTAAAACCGCGCATGACGTAGCCCATGTCCACCAAACTCCCCAAATCCAGTGGAGGAAGGTATTTCTATTCACTAGTTAGACTAGGGCAGGGAGGTGTTATGCGCTAAGGGTGTAAATACGGTTAGAGTCCCCTGGACCTTAAAGCTTCGCACGTGCTCACTCATTCAGCTGTGTCCGACTCTTTGCAACCCTATGGACTGTAGCCCGCCAGGTCCTCTCTCCATGGGATTCTCCAGGCAAGAACACTGGAGTGGGCTGCCACTTCCTCCTCCAGGGCATCTTCCCGATCTAGGGCTCGAACCTGAGTCTCCTGCATTGGCAGGTGGATTCCTTTATTGCAGGCAGATTCTTTTACTGCTGGCCATCAGGGAAGCCCTGAAGCTTTGACACCAGGCACTTAATTAATTTTGCAAGGGAGAAAAGGAAAAAGACTTTTTATTTTTGCCTTATGTAGGATTTTAATAAGTCCCTCGAATTCTCACAAAACAGGATGCTCAGTAATCAGGAGGGTGGCGGAGATGTCCCCAAGAGAGGAGGTGAGGAGCAAGGAATGAGAAAGAAGGAAGCTCTCTGCAAAGATAAAACTGTCAAAAACTGCGCCACTTCCTTCCAGCTCCTCCCACGTCACCCAAGCAGGGCAAAGAAAACCAGCGCTTAAACCCCTGTAAGAAATAGTTCCCAGTTACAGCATCTTTCTGCCAGAGACCAAGGCCTCCAACAGAAGCCGACCTGGCTGGGTTCTGGCTGACCACTTGCCAGGAATTCAGACAAGCCCTGGGTTCTCCTGCCCCACCTTCAACCAAAACAGTTAAACGTGCATAATCCAGTGCAGGTGAGGGAATTTCAACTCTAAGGTGGATCACTTTGCACTCAAGACACAATCAGGAGAGTCAGAAGCCATTGCCTTTCTTGAAGGGGGAAAAAGAAGCACTTAATGTCCGATTATTTCCACCCACCTTTCTCTGTGTAGAAGGCAATTCACTCGAAAGACACAGATAAGAGTGGTGGGCTGCCTCCCCTCCCCCTTCCCTAGTAAACCTCCTTAACGTGACTCTCTTCACCCCTTTGGCAAATTCCCAGCCCTGCATCTCCACATCTCTTCCTCCTTCTTCCTCAGAGAAAAATCGAGGGAGAAGAAAAAGAAACTGGGGTTGGGGGAGACGAGAAATGAAGAATTCCAGGACAGCCCCGCCTTTTTGGAGTTCAGCGGTGACGGGGCGTCCATGACATCATCATTTCGGATTCTGAATAAAAAGACAACTTTCCCATAGCCAAACGCTCCTCTCCCCACCCTCTCTGTGGGGAATTGAAACACAAGCATTTAGTTTGCTGCATTTTAAGATGCTGTATTTGGGTCCTGCCTTTAATGGCTGCCCTCGTTACCTCCCTTTGAACGGGGCCTCTGGATAAGCCCAGGGTAATTAAAATTTCCTGTCTAACCTTGACCGCTCCACCAGCTCCTATTACAGTGCTGGATACACACTGTGGAGTCAGTTCCTTCAGGGCCCTCTCCCTCTTCGTTTAAAATCAGGCCACTATTCTCTGGGCCCAGGCTATCCAGTAACACGCTTGGCGAAGGAAAGGGAACTTTTTCTGGCTGGGCTGGTGATGCCTCTGGCTTCCCACACTCATTAGAAAATTCTCTCTCTTCTATAACACACCAGGTCCCAACAATATAAAGACAAATGACCCTCACTCCAAGGATCCACTGTGTTCACAGGCTGGCAAGAATCCAGGGGGTTTTAAAACCTTGAACATGTAAGAAATCCCTAGGCAAAACACTTTTAAATAGTATTTAAGAGATCAAAGCACGTTTTGCAATGTCTATGCGAATAGAGCCCCAGACAAAAAGAATGGGCATACTCTGATCTGGTCAAGTCAGGTTCTGGGTGAACTCAAAGGCGACATCACAATCTGGATCTAGAGACTGATTAGAAATGAAATTCTTGCTGAAAGTAAGTGCACTCCTGGCACAAGTTGGGGTTTTCTGCTGGTTTTGTTTGGTTTTTTGCAGTTAGATGGCAACTCCATCTGATCCCCTTTCTGTTGGGGTAGGAATCATTCTAGCTTGGGTTACGTCTCAGACAATTCCTAAATCACCTAAATAACCTAATGTGGTTACGACTCTGACGTTCCTGAACCCAAGGGTTCCTTGGCAGGGCCTCCCCCCCACCACTGCACTCTCCCAGGAGGTCAGGATGAGGCAGTCATGGTGCACATGAACTGGACACCTCTGCCCACCCTCAATAACGGGCTGAAGGGGGTCCCCTCAAAATTCACAGCCACTCAGAACTGCAGAATGTGATCTCTTGCAAATAGGATTTTTGCAGACGTGGTAAAGTGAATTAGGATGAAGCCATACTGTGGAATTCCCTGGTGGTACAATGGTTAGGACCCTGCACTTCAACTGCAGGGGGCGAGGGTTTGATCCCTGGTTGGGGGACAAAGATCCCCCATGTCCTTCAGCATGGCCACAACGACTGGAAATCACAACTACTGAGCCCGAGTGCTGCAACTACTGAAGCCCATGTGCCTAGAGCCTGTGCTCTGCACCAAGAGAAGCCTCCGCAACCAGGAGCCTGTGAACCGCTCGCCACAGTGAGAGAAAGCCTGGGCAAAGCAACGAGGACCAGCACAACCAAAAAAAAATCGACGATGAAATCACTGGGTTCGGGCGAGCCCTAAATCCAATGACAGGTGTCTATACAAGAAGGCCACACGAAGATAACACACAGGGAGAATGCCATGAGGCTATCAAGGCAGAGACTAGAGTGATGTGTCTATAAGCCCGGGATGCCAAGGATTGCTGGCAACCACCAGAAGCTGGAAGAGGCATGAAGCATTCTTCCCTAGAGCCTGTAGAGGGAGTGTGGCCCAGCTGACACCATGACTTCAGTTTCCAGCTGCCAGAATGGTGAGAAAACACATCTCTCTTGTTTTAAAGCACCAGCTTGTGGTCCTTGTTACAGCAGCCCTAGGAATCGCATCCACTCACCCCGCAGTGCAGTGAGTAAATCCCTTCAACAAACCCCCCTGGGTACAGTCCCAGAGGGACCAATAACCCAGCAAGTGGCCACACTCCATGTCCATGCTCCACAGCTCAAGCTGCAGGAGAAATCAGCTTCAAAGGACAAACCAGACATTGCAAAGTGTTTGCAAACTGTTCAACAAAACGGACAACACAGAATCTGCATATCCACCCAAATTACAGTTGTGAAAATTAGTGATTCAAACCTACTGGCCTCACCATGGGCCAAGTATTGCACTAACTGCTTCACATACATGAATGCATTTAATTCCCACAATAATCTCACAAGGCAGGTGCCATTCTATCCCCACCTGACAGAAAGGGAAACTGAGGCACAGAGCCTTCAGGTAACCTGCCTAAAGTAACCTTTGAAGTAGCAAGTGGTAGAGTCAGGTTTGAACCCAGGGAGCCTGGCTCCAAGTTCATGTTCTTAACAGTCTCGCAACACTGCTTCTGCAATGGATAAAATATGGAAAGCACAGAAAACAAGTTAATGTGTTATGTGTTCTTTGAGATTTTTCACACGATATTTTTTCACTTTAAGCATAAAAAGCAAAGGAAGTAGAAAAAGGGAGGAAGAGGTATTTTTCCAGTAGTCATGTATGGATGTGAGAGTTGGACCATAAAGAAGGTTGAGTGCCAAAGAACTGATGCTTTCAAATTGTGGTGCTAGAGAAGACTCTTGAGAGTCCCTTGGACTGCAGGGAGATCAAATCAGTCAATCCTAAAGGAAAACAATCTTGAATATCCATTGGAAGGCCTGATTCTGAAGTTGAAGCTCCAGTACTTTGGCCACCTGATGCAAACAGCCGACTCACTGGAGAAGACCCTGATGCTGGGCAAGGTTGAAGGTGGGAGGAGAAGGGGCTAACAGAGCATGAGATGGTTGGATGGCATTACCGACTCAATGGACACGAGTTTGAGTAAGCTCCAGGAGATACTGGAGGACAGGGAGGCCTGGCGTGCTTCAGTCCAAGGGGTCACAAAGAGTCAGACATGACTTAGTGGCTGAACAACAACAATGAGGTATGCTTCAGGTGCAGCAGAAACGTGGCAATGACCAGCTTCTGGCTGGACAAGGTGACGCCATAGCAACACACTTACAGGGCAGGGAGAGGATCGGGGAGGGGTGAGCATGCCCAGGAGGCACAGGCACCTGGAAGACCCCCACGAAGTGCTTTTCTTACCCAGCCCTCAGAGAGCAGCTGCAGAAAAGGTTCAGCGCAGGAGTGACTGGCTTGTGAAGGGGGCTGTGAACAAAAATGAGGTTTTCAAGAGGACTTACGTAGATGTAGTTTTTTTTTTAAGTCATGTAGGACAGCAGGAAGAGGGAAACATGAAAGAGGGCCAGCAGGAAAGCTGGGCTGAGCTGCGAGCAAAGCTGGGATCAAGGACCTCACCAACTGCAAAGGGCACCGATAGGAAGGTGGCAGTGCCAGGCCAGCAGGTGGCAAATCCCCAGATGCCAGGCCCCACCGCAGCCTTCCTGGGTAGGAGGGGGATGAGGACTGAAGGGCAGAGCTGAGTCAGAGCGTCCAGGTGACAAACGCCCCCAGGCTGGGAGCTCCTGACCCTGGTGGGGTGAGGGGAGCAAGATTTCAGCTGCCGCGCAGGGGAGAAAGCTGGGCAGGAGCCCCTGAGGGGGGGACCCCATCACGCTCAGGTGGCCACTCACGGGGGTCAGGGCCGAGGAGTCCCTGTTTGTGCCGGTGTGGGTAGCAGGGCAGGGAGGGTTTCAGACACCGACATGGGGCTTGGAGCCAAAGCTGGGAACAGCTCTCAGCAAAATGCCCCTGTTTCATGTCTCAGACTGACTTGGAACTCCTTGTCACCCACTCCTCTCTGTTCTCAACAAACCTTTGAAAGAGGGCTTTCCTGGGAGCTCAGTGGGAAAGAATCTGCCTGCCAGTGCAGGAGACGTGGGTTCTATCCCTGATCTGGGAAGATCCCACATGTGGCAGCTAAGCCGGTGAGCCAGCACTGCTAAGCCTGTGCTCTGGAGCCTGGGAGTCGAAACTACTGAAGCCCTGATGCCCTAGAGCCGGTGCTCCACAACAAGAGAGGCCACGGTGGTGAAAAGTTCAGGCACTGCAACTGGAGAAAAGCCTGTGCAGCAGCGAAGACCCGGCACAGCCAAAAATAAATTTTAAAAACTTAAAAAAAAAAAACTTGAAAGAAACAGCTGCCCCCATTTTACAGATGAAGAGCGCAATGTGGTTAAACAACTTGCCCACGATCACAGTGAATGACCCTGGAATGGGGGTGGGGGTGGGGGGCTCTGTCTGTACCTTCTCCAAACTCAAAATGGATAATTGGGTCTTGATACTAGATTTAAGGGGGGCTTCCCAGATGATGCTAGTGATAAAGAACCCACCTGCCAATGCAGGAGACCCGGGTTCAATCCCTGGGTGGGGAAGATCCCCTGGAGAAGGGCATGGCAACCCACTCCAGTATTCTTGCCTGGAGAATCCCATGGACAGAGGAGCCTGGTGGGCTACAGTCCATAGGGTTGCAGAGTCGGACACGACTGAAGCGACTTAAGCACAGCACGGCGCTACATTTGGTGGGGAGGGAGGGGTCTTTCCAAACCACCATCAGGGAAAGCATGATTCCCCCAGTGGTCCCTGCCCTTGGCAGTCACAGCAGCTACCTGGCCTTCACTGGAAGGTGGTATTTTCATCACTGCACCCACCTGCTTCCTCAGCAAGAGCCCCACTGCCAAACCCTCTGCCAGTCACCGCAGGGATGGGGCAGGTGGCTCAGGCCCAGCCAATCAGAGCAAGGAATTCCTCTGGCAGCAACAACAGATTCGGAGCCAACCAGAAACAACAGTAAAGCTACAAAAGACACACACTCGATAAGGCCTTTGCTGTGGCTACCTTTCCCGCTGGGCCTACTGGAGCCGCTGTGGCCACACCGCCACCACCAGGGATAAGCCACCTGAGAAGGGGGACCACACAGAGAGGAAGCTGGCTTCAGAAAAAGACACAAAGCTCCGAGGGCATCATTTGAGCTCCCAGATCCAGCCATACCTGACACTAGCTCTTTTTTCTTAACTTCTTGAGCCCATTAATGCCCTTTTCACTTCTGCCAGTTTTGGTTGCAAGTGGCAGAAAACCCCACCTAGACTTGTGGCTGGCACAGTAGTGCTGGAGAAAGAAGTCCCACACTTGACTAGGCTGCCAGTTCTTCAGGACCCTAGACCACATATTGCCTGCCCTTTAGCTTGACCTTCTTTCAGCATCTGTTTCCTCATCAGTGCCATCTTGCTTGATCTCCCAAGCTCCTCTGATTGTGTTCAATTCAGTCCAACTCTTTGAGACCCCATGGACTGCAGCAAGCCAGGCCTCCCTGGCCATCACCAACTCCCAGAGTTTGCTCACACTCATGTCTATCAATTCTGTGATGCCATCCAACCTTCTGATTGTGTGGACCCCCTTTATTACTCTTAGGCAGCCAACAAACAAACAGCCTTTCAAAGACTGTTCTATGGAAAAAATAAAAATAATAATAAAAACAAACAAATAAAAGAAATCTAAATGACCCCAAGGCAAGAAGAATATGATGGTCCCTGTGATGCCCTCTCTAAAGCCACCTGGACTGAGAGGAACCACTGGGCCCTGGGAGCGGTCAGTCGGGGAACAGTATGCCAGGGGAGGCATAACCCCAAATAAGCTAAAGGGGTGCTGACAAACCGTGCACTTTGCAGTCTCTGCCCCAGGCACAGGCTTCTGTCTCGACTCAGCCCTCCGTGCTGTGCTAAGTCACTTCAGTCATCTCCAATTCTGTGTGATCCTAGGGACTGTAGCCCCCCAGGCTCCTCTGTCCATGGGAGTCTCCTGGCAAGAATACTGGAGTGGGTTGCCATGCGAGGAGGGTCAGAGGGTCTTCCCCACCCAGGTTCAGACCACGTCTCTTATGTCTTCTTTCCTGGAGAAAGAAACAGCAACCCACTCCAGAAATCTTGCCTGGAAAATCCCAAGGACGGAGGAGCCTAGTAGGCTACAGTCTATGGGGTCACCAAGAGTCGGACAGAACAGAGCGACTTCACTTTCTTTCTTTCTTCTTTGTCTTACCACTAGCGCCACCTGAATGTTGAACTTTAAGCCAACTTTTTCACTCCCTTCTTTCACTTTCATCAAGAGGCTTTTTAGTTCCTCTTTGCTTTCTGTCATAAGGGTGGTGTCATCTGCATATCTGAGGTTACTGATATTTCTCCCAGCAATCTTAATTCCAGCTTGTGCTTCTTCCAGCCCAGTATTTCTCATGATGTACTCTGCATATAAGTTAAATAAGCCAGATGACAATATACAGCCTTGACATACTCCTTTTCCTATTTGGAATCAGTCTGTTGTTCCATGTCCAGTTCTAACTATTGTTTCCTGATGGGGAAACAGTGGAAACAGTGTCAGACTTTATTTTTTTGGGCTCCAAAATCGCTGCAGATGGTGACTGCAGCCATGAAATTAAAAGATGCTTACTCCTTGGAAGGAAAGTTATGACCAACCTAGATAGCATATTAAGAAGCAGAGACATTACTTTGCCAACAAAGGTCCATCTGGTCAAGGCTATGGTTTTTCCAGTGGTCATGTATGGATGTAAGAGTTGGACTGTGAAGAAAGCTGAGCGCTGAAAAATTGATGCTTCTGAACTGTGGTGTTGGAGAAGACTCTTGAGAGTCCCTTGGACTACAAGGAGATCCAACCAGTCCATCCTAGAGCAGATCAGTCCTGGGTGTTCATTGGAAGGACTGATGCTGAAGCTGAAACTCCAATACTTTGGCCACCTGATGCGAAGAGTTGACTCACTGGAAAAGACCCTGATGCTGGGAGGGAATGGGGGCAGGAGGAGAAGGGGACGACAGAGGATGAGAAGGCTGGATGGCATCACCGACTCGATGGGCATGAGTTTGAGTAAACTCCAGGAGTTTGTGATGGACAGGGAGGCCTGGCATGCTGCGATTCATGGGGTCGCAAAGAGTCGGACAGGACTGAGCGACTGAACTGAACTGAGCACTATCTGGGAAGCCCCAGGGCTCCTTAATGGCCCAAATTAGACCCACCAGGTGTTAACTCCAGAGAACAAAGCCTGGAAGCAGGGACCGGGAAATTAGAGTGTCAAGGAAGCCGAGTTGACGCGGTGGCTGTGGGTACCAATCTGCCGACCTCGGTGCCGAGGCTGGAGCTGGACACAGTCCTGCCTCAGCAAGGGACTCAGGCTCCCACCACACTGCGCGGGCCACAGCGCCTTTAAATAGAACCTCCGCGGGTAGGACAAACACATTCCAAGCGCTTTTTAAATGGCCCCAAGCAAGACCTGGCCGGCGGCCTCCGGTCCCCCCAGGCATTTCCCGGTCTTGGCGTAATTCTCCAACAAATATTAATAGCTCAGTTGGGAGCTTATGGTGTGCAAAATACTTTCTGGCCTTAAAAGGCAGGATGATTTCTTCTCCCCACTCTCCAGATGAAGAAACTGAGGCCCGGGGAGCTGCCAGACTACGAGGCCAACTACTAGTACAAGCCTCCAGGCAACGCTGCCTCCATCGTCCGGGGTTGGGGCTCCCCCGAGGGGCACGACCGGAATGAGCCCCCGCCGGACCAGCTGCCAGCTGCCGTGTCCGGTTCCGACGGGCGCCTCCTGCCCAAGAGGCAAGAACGCGGAACACGGCCAAGGCGACGCCCCTGGGAGGCTCCCCAAACGCGCTCGCTCCCGGAACGTACTGATCTTCTGCGAAGAGTTTAACAAAATCCCAGTTCTCTGTCTCAGCGGGTACATCAAACCCCGCGCGGCATCCAAGGATAAGTTTCCTCCTTTGTTTTTAAAAAGATAAAGGACAAAGAGGCTAATTTCTCCCTCGGGAGATAAAGTTGGCAGGTGAGGCGCAGCACGTCTCCTTTTCCTAGAAGTTGCGCGCTGGGCAAAATCTCCGAGCCCTGGCGGCGGAGGGGGCGGGACCCGCCGTCTGGACCCCTGAGCCCGGGACTCGGGCTCGACGGCCCGAGCGGAACTTCTGAGCCGGGTCAGGGAGAACCGCAGCTCCTGCCCTTGGTGTCCCAGCCCGGCTGGATCGCCCACCACCGCCGCGCCGGGATCACTGGGGGCGTGCGGGATCTGGGGGACGTTAGGGTTAAATGATAACGAAACCCCTGCACTGGCCCCCTCCGTCCCACCCCAAGCGGGGCCTGGGACTCCGAGATACCGACCCACTGCCACCGCCCCCTCCCTACGGGCCTCCGGGTCCCCGAGTCCCCGGGGTCGCACGGCGCGGAGCGCTCACAGTTTGAACATGCTCTCCAGGTCCTTGATGAGGCGGCGGCTGAACTCCGGGAATTCCGAGTAGGGGTGGAAGACCTTGCAGCGGCGGGGCCGCGCCGCGCCCTCGTTGATGTCCAGCCGTCGGTTCAGCTGGGCGCTCAGCTCGGCGTCGGCTCTGGCGGTGGGCGCCCAGGCGGGCGGCTGCGACTGGGGCTGGGGCTCGGGGTCTGGGGCGGCTCCGGGCGCGGGCTGGAGCCCTCTATCCCCTTCCTCCCACTGCAGTCGCCGCTGCAGCTTGCTCGCCAGCTCCTCGCTGGCCATGGCCTCGGTGGATCCGGAGCCTCAGGGGCTGGGCGGACAGCGCGCTCCTGGGCGGCTGGCGACTCTGCGACACTTTGCCGAGACGGCGGGGACCCGGCGGTTGGGTGGAACCGTGGGCAGGCGGGGCGGAGCCGCGGCTTTAAGGAGGCGCTGTGGCTCGGGAACCGCCCGCCCCGGAGGCCACAGGTGCCCGCCTGTCCCGGGGATGTCGACCGGCCGAGCGCGCGCGGATCCTCGGATCAACCCTGAGCTTCCGCCCGCCCCCGGGGGCTTCGGGGACCCTGGGGTCCTCCGGGAACGGCAGCGGGCGAAAGTTTCACTACCGTTCTGGCGGTTCCTTTCTCGTCCCCCAGAAGTGCCCCGACTGCCGGCGCTCGCGGCCGGCGACAGACTGGGGGTGGGGGGAGCCGAGCGCTCCCGAGTGACACCCGCGCGCCCCCGGGACTGCGGGAGGCACCCCCGCCGCCCCTGGCCGCGAGGTCTGGGGGAGGGGGAGGCGCCCTCAGGGAGCGCGGGGAAGGGCGAGCTGACTTTTAAACACTCGCTGTAAAGACATGTCTCCAAAACATACTAAAAATACTAAAAACAAATAAGCAAACAGAAAAAAAAGCAAGCAAGCAGAGAGGAACTCCTGGCTCTCTTGTGGTAAGACACCAGCGCCACTTTGGGGACTCTGACTTTTTCTGTGAAACACAAGACAGTAAAAAAGAAGCTTGAAAATAAATAAGTCAGCATTTTAATACCATGGTAAAAAAAAACACACGTCATTCCCTGCGGAAGGCCGATGTGGATGGCTGTTACGTCAGCCAAGCCTTGAGAAAATCTTGTAAACACCACTCTGCCCCTGAGGACTCCGTTCTGACTCTGTCCTGACTCTGTTCTGACTGCCTGGGGGCTGCTGCCCAGGGCCTGTCCCCACTGCTGGCTGTGGGCACCTGAGACCCAGGACCAGCCTTTGGCACTGGGGTGTGTAGGGCACAAGGGGTCTTGGCAGGGATTCTGAGCATCTGGAGAGGCCTGTGTGCTTATTCGTTCAGGCCTGTCTGGCCCTTTGCCACCCATGGACTGGAGCGCACCAGGTTCCTCTGGCCGTGGGGACTCTCCAGGCAAGAATACTGGAGTGAGTTGCCATGTTCTCCTCCAGGGGATCTTCCCGAAATATATATATATAAAATTAGGGAAAATATTAAATTTTTAAATAAATTGATCAAATAGAACCTTTTCAACATCCCTACTGGGAAGTCCCATACACACACACACACACACATATTTAATTAGGGAAAAATTAAGTTTGTAAATAAAGTGATCAAATAAAATGTTTTTAACATCCCTATTGGGGCTTCCTAGGTGACACTAGTGATAAAGACCCTTCCTGCCAATGCAGGAGACAAAGAGACACAGTTTTGATCCCTGGTTCGCAACGATCCCCTGGAGGAGGGCCTGGCAACCCACTCCAGTATTCTTGCCTGGAGAATCCCCACAGGCAGAGGACTATGGTGGGTTATAGTCCATGGGGTCACAAAGAGTCGGACATGACTAAGCTACTAACACACATATACATCAATACTACTGTGCAAATATGACCGATATTTTGTAAAATACATTTCTATACACAGAAGAAAAAAAAAAACTAAAGAGAGAGGGGCCAAACTATTATTTTTTTAAATAATTTTATTTATTGCTTGGCTGTGCTCGGTCTTCGCCGGAGCACGGGCTTTTCTGTAACTGTGGCAAGTGGCGGCTCCTCACTAGTTGCGGTGCACGGGCCTCTCATTGTGGTGACGTCTCTTGCTGTGGGGCACAGGCTATAGGGTGCAGGGGCTTCAGTAGTTGGGGCACGTGGGCTCAGTAGTTTCAGCTTCCAGGCTCTAGAGCACAGGCTCAACAGCTGTGGTGCACGGGCTTAGTTGCTCCACGGCATGTGGGATCATCCCAGACCAGGGGTCGGACGCGTGTCTCCTGCATTGGCAGGCGGATTCTTTACCACTGAGCCACCAGAGAAGCCCGGGGTCAAATTATTAACCACTGTAACTGCTAGGGGTCCAACCACTTCCGTCAACCGTTTTAATTCTCACTTCTCTGAATGTTGTACAATGACAACACAAAACTGCTGTAACCAGAAAACAAACATGATTGCTTGTAACGGAGCGGTACAAGAGGGGAGCTGCGGTAGCTGCAGAGCCGTCGAAAACATTTTGCCTGTGTCATCCCACGAGTGTGTTTATTTCGCTAACATTCCTGGAGGATGGGTACAGGAGATTTTACCTTTCTTCTGTCCATGGAATTCTCCAGGCAAGAATACTGGAGTGGGTTGCCATTCCCTTCTCCAGGGAATCTTCCCGACCCAGGGATCGAACCTGGGTCTCCTGAACTGCAGGTAGATTCTTTACCGTCTGACCCATCAGAGAAGCCCCTTTGCATTTCACAGGGGAAATCAAATGTGTTTTACCTCCAGGACTTCTTTCCAGTTCCCTATTGCTGTGTAACAAACTATCCCCAAACCTAAGGCCCAAACAACACATTTACTTTGCTCACAAGTCTGCACTTTGGACAGACCTTCATGGGGAAGTCCCTTCTCTGATCCACTTGGTGCAAGCAGGGGTAGCTCAGAGGCTGGAGGGCAGAATCCATCTGAAGACTTATTCCCTCCCAGGGAAGGACTGACGCTGGCTGATGCTTGGCCCTTCCTTGGAGCTGTTGACTAGAACACCTACAAATGGCCTGCGCTTCCTCCCAGCATGGTCTCTGAGTTCCCAGGGCGGGCTTGCAAAGAGGGAGAGCGAGGTAGAAACTTCATCGCCTCTTATGAATAGGATCAGAAATCACACAGCTCGACTCTATTGGTTAGAACAGTCATGAAGGAGAGAGGACATACATCTCCAGTCCTCCGGCTTCCTTGGATGGTGGTCCAGTGGGTAAGAATCCGCCTGCAAATGCAAGCATACAGGTTCGATCCCTGGTCCAGGAAGATCCCACATGCTGCAAAGCAACTAAGCCCATGTGCCAGAGCTACTGAGCCTGTGCTCTAGAGCCTGAGAGCCGCAAATACTGAGTTCACATGCCACAGCTACTGAAGCCCACGAGCCCTAGAGCCCATGCTTCGAAATAAGAAAAGCCACGGCAATGGAAAGTCCATGCACTGCAACTAGAGCGTAGCCCCTACTCGCCACTAGAGAAAAGCACAGCAAGGAAGACCCAGCACAGCCCAAAATAAAAAATAAAATCTCCCCCTCTCAATGGAGGCATGATAAAAATCACCTAAAAATAGTGTGTGAGATGGGATATGTGACACTGTGATCATCTGTCTTCATTTTTAAAATCTATTGATTTTTAAAAATTTCTCATTTTGTTCTCTTTTCGTAAAAAAAAAAAAAATTTATTTGGCTGCACCAAGTCTTAGTCATGACACTCGGGGATTTCGATCTTTGCTGTGGCCCTCGGGATATTTAGTTGCAGTATATGGGATCCGCTGACCAGGGATGGGACCCAGGCCCCATGCATTGGGAGCAGGGAGTCTTAGCCACTGCACCCCAGGGAAGCCTCCATTGTGACCATGTTAGGAAAATACAATTTGCCAGTCCTCCCTCTGAAAACGCCTGCAGGCGTGAGTCTCTTGTGGTTCTGTGGCATTCAGACGAGAACAGGTGTGCCCTTCAGCCTAGATGGGTTGGCACCAGTCTCTCGGCCCTCCGGGAAGCATGGACCTGCAAGTTACTAGGAAGTCAGAATGAACCCAAGTCCAGAAATGGAAAAACGTTTCCAAGTGAGCAGAAACCTGGGTCTGAGTCCATCTCTGGAGGCATTCAGTCCTGCATATCTTGGCATTCTCAACCTCTTTAATAAGACAAAATCTCAGGGCTTTGATTTGTTTTGGAGGAAAAGGTTTTGTCCTTGACGAATGAAGTAATTGTTAGTGTCTGTGCTCTTCCTAAGTCTCTTCATGCCATCTTTCATTGCACTGGAAATATTCTAAAATTAGATAGTGATGATGATTGTACAACTTCATGAATATAATAAAAACCATTGAATTGTATGCTTCAAAAGGATGAAGTCTATGCATGTGAATTATATCTCAACAAATCTGTTCTTTTTAAAATGACAATAATAAGCCATTACCTATTAACATAAATAGTATAAATGAGACCAACATTGTTTTACATTTCTGCATATCTTTCATCCACACACACACACACACACATACACACACACACGTCTTTCATCTCTGCCTTAACAGTAGACTTGGATATCACATCTGTCTCTGCATTAGAATGCTGTGATTTGTGCTTTCTCTGAACTCTATGAAGAAAATCCAGGCTTCCAAAGACCACTGGGAATGTCAGTTCAGTTCAGTCACTCAGTCGTGTCCGACTCTTTGCGACCCCATGGACTGCAGTATGCCAGGCTTTCCGGTCCTTCACCATCTCCCAGAGTTTGTTCAAACTCATACCCATCGAGTTGGATGCCATCCAAACATCTTGTCCTCTGTCATCCCCTTCTCCTTTGCCTTCAATCTTTCCCAGCATCAGGGTCTTTTCCAGTGAGCGGGTTCTCCGCATCAGGTGGCCAATGTATTGGAGCTTCAACTTCAGCATCAGTCCTGCCAATGAATATTCAGGACTAAGTTCCTTTAGGATTGACTGGTTTGATTTCCTTGCAGTCCAAGGGACTCTCAAGAGTCTTCTCCAACACCACAGTGCAAAGGCATCAATTCTTTGGCACTCAGCTTCCTTTGTGGTCCAATTCTCACATCCATACATGACTACTGGAAAAAACCACAGCTTTGACCATAGCTTTCATTACTGGACAAACCATAGCTGGGAATGTAGTTGGATGTATAAATGGAAAACGGGGGAGTGTTTGTTTCATTTTTTCAGATAATTGTGGTTATTATTCTTTGTTACTACACCAAAACTCCTAAGTGATAGTTTCCTGAAGTTTAATGGCAACAAGGAAGATGAAAGCATCCAAACCAAACTCTCCATACTCTGTTTCTTTGAAAGTGATAACACTCTATCTTGCACATTTAATGGGTCCTTGAGTTAGGCATGTTACTTTGTACCATTACAGGGCTTCCCTAGTGGCTCCCCGGTAAAGAATCTGCCCACAATGTTGGAGACTCCAGTTGGATCCCTGGATCAGGAAGATCCCCTGGAGGAGGAAATGACAACCCACTCTAGTATTTTTGCCTGGGAAATCCCATGGACAGAGGAACCTGGTGGGCTACAGTCCATGGGATCACAAAAGAGTCAGAAAAGTCAACTCTTTGGAAAAGACCCTGTCACTGGGAAAGACCGAGAGCAAAAGAAAAGGGCAGCAGAAGATGAAATGGTTAGATAGCATCACTGACTCAAAGGACATGGATCTAAGCAAATTTCGGGAGATAGTGGAGGACAGAGGAGCCTGGCAGGCTGCAGTCCATGGGTTGCAAAGACTTGGGCATGACTTCCGGACTGAACAACAACATTGCAAGGAAAAGTAATGGAAGGTTTAACATGTCAAGTGGAAGAAGATATCAACAAATGCAACAAAGTATCCAGAACCTCATTGGGCACTCCTACAGAGCAGTGGTTAAAAAGAAAAACAAACTGATGAAAACTTGGGCAACCGTATGAGCAAATTCACCTAAACCAGTTTGATCCGGTACAACTCAGACTTGACTTGGTTGGTTAGTGTATTGGTCAAAGAAGTTTAGGGGGGTGTTTACTCCCCCACATTCTTGTTATCACATTATAAGGAAAGCCAGCCCCAGACCAAATTCTCCTAAACATAAAGTTATTTATTATGGGAATTCCCTGGCAGTCCAGGGGGTAGGATTCTGTGCTTTCACTGCCGAGGGCAAGGGTTCGATCCCTGGTCAGGGAACTAGTATTCCTCAAGCTTCAAAGTGAAAGTCGCTCAGTCATGTGCAACCCTTTGCGACCCCATGGACTAGTCCATGGAATTCTCCAGGCCAGAATACTAGGGTGGGTAGCCTTTCCCTTCTCCAGGGGATCTTCCCCACCAGGGATCAAACCCAGGTCTCCCGCATTGCAGGCAGTTTCTTAACCAGATGAGTCAAAAGGGAAGCCCAAGAATACTGGAGTGGGTAGCCTATCCCTTCTCCAGTGGATCTTCCTGACCCAGTAATCAAACCAGGATCTCCTGCGTTGCAGGCGGATTCTTTACCAACTGAGTTATCAGGGAAGCCCTTAAGTATCAAGGCAAGTACAAAAAAAAAAAAAAAAAGATGTTTATTAAACCAACATTCCCCAGCAAGCAGACATAGACTAGCTCAGACAGACTAGTCTATAAATTGATGAAGTCTCAAGTCCCTGCTCTTGACCACCATTTAGAAAATCCAACCAAAGCCTTCACTAGAGGCAGGCATACACTCTAGAGACCAGATTCCTTGCCTTACTTATGACCATCATCAAACAACCAGAAGCCCTCCTACATCAGTGGATGAAAGCTGGTTAATAAAAATCAAGCCTTGGGCGCAGCTTAGAAATGTGGTGGATTCTCATATCCTTTGCAGTACTGATGTGGGTGGGGGGTTAAACTATTTTACAGCAACCCACATATCTTAAAAAAACAGTGCTTTTAATTTCACCAATGAGGGCCTGCTTTGAACGTTATTCAGTTTAGTCAATGAGCCTCTGTATTCACCGATGCTTTTCTTTTTTTTTAATTTCTGACATCATTAGCTTAATTAGTAGTCATGCTTCAGTGATTGATCAAGTTATGCATAACAGGAAGACTTGCATCAGCAACATCTGAGGTGCGATCCTTCGGATATCATGTTGGCTGGTACATCTGGACTGTGCGCCCTTTGTGAAAAAAGTTAAGGTAAAACTTGAGCTTCCCAGGTGGCACTAGCGGTAAAGAACCTGCCTGCCAATGCAGGAGACTTAAGAGACACGAGTTTGACGTAAGTTCCGGAGCGCCTCCCTCCGCCGGAGCTCGCTTTAGCGAGGTGGTTTCGCCTCGTGTGGGCTGCTGGAGCACACTGCATTTCACTTGTTTGATCCTCCCATCCCCCTGGCCCGACACCATGGAAGTGACTTGGTAGGACTTCAAAGGACTTTGTGGGGCAGGGTTTGGGGGCTTGAAGGCCCCTGGAGCCTCGAATATACCCGGGAGGAGGATCCCGACCAGGGTCCACAGTCCCCCGGAAGATGAGCAAAATACCCTCGGATTGTGTGGGTGAGGGGGCCACCGTGAGGGCTGCAGAATCTGCAGGCCCTTTTCCTCAGAGATTCGCCCCTTCTTCCTGGAAGGCGGCAGGTAAAAGGGTTTAAGGACCCGTTTAATGGTCGTGTACCTCCTTCCTTTTTTCTTGGTACAATTTCTTGACCTTGAAGCCCGGGGTAGAACTTTAGGGTTGAAAGTAGGATGTCGGGACTCGGACCCGTCTGCAGGCAGGGCTTGGATGGGTAGGGGATAGGGAACAAGGAGATAGTATCTTTTTTAGATTTTTGCCTGCCCCTCCCTACAACCACTAAATGCAGTTAGATCAGCATGTGTCCGGTTCTAGTTTGGCCCTTGTAAGATCTTGAGTCTGGAGGAAAAAAAAGGAGCTGTTGGGGATTAGGAGATAGGAATTCCAGGCACATCACCTCTTCAGGGCCTGTTTCCTATTCTGTTTAATTACACGGTTGGTTTAGTTTCTGTGGACTTATTTCTGACATGTTATAAGTCAGTGTGGCAGGGAAAGGTATGGGCTTAATTCTCTTGGAGTCATTAGTTCCAAAATGCTAGATTTCAGGGCTTTAAAAAATATATGTCTTGAGCATCTCTCCCAGAGAGGGCTTAGAGGCCAGGTTATCTGAAGACAGTGGCTCTAGGATTCTCATATAAGACCCTGTGGGATCTCCTCCTGGTAGCCCAGGTCTTGCAGATTTGTCAGTGTCTGCACATTTGCTTCCTGAAGTTGACATCATGAGCCTCTTTCAAAGTCCTGTACTGTAAGAGGGATGGGAAGAATGGGAATGAAAAGTTTGCTAGGGTGAAAAACAAAACAAAACAAAAAAAAGAGAGACATGAGTTTGATCCCTGGGTCAGGAAGATCCCCTGGAGAAAGACATGGCAGCCCACTCCAGTATTCTTGCCTGGAGAATCTCACAGACAGAGGAGCCTGGTGGGCTGCAGTCCAGAGGGTCGCAAAGAGTCGGACACAAGTGAAGCACGCACGCAAGGTGAAATTCACAAAACACACATTCGATCATTGTGAAGCATACAATTCAGTTCAAGTCAAGTGAAAGTAATGTGCAGTGTCAAAAATCGGGGATGAGGGTGGGGCGAATGACTGGGAGGGAACACAGGAGGGCTTTCAGACAGTGTTTTATTTCCTGATCTCGGCAGTAACGATACCAGTGGTTCATGTTGGAAAAGTTCATCAAGCAATACCCTCATGATGGGTACTCACGTTTTGTAATTTTTTTGCATCTATGTCTGTGGTGGTTTGGAAACATGGCCACAAATGATTTGACATTCCTCCCACTGATAGAGTCTGTGTCCTCACCCCTTGAACTTGGATGGGCCCGTGTGACTGGAGGACCAAAAGAATACGGTGGAAGGGCTTCCCTGATGGACCAGTGCAGAGGACAGATTCCGTCCCTGGTCTGGGAAGATTCCACACGCCTCGGGGCAACTCAGACTGTGCGCCACCACCCCTGAGGCCGTGCTCTGGAGCCTGGGAGCCGTAACTAGAGAAAGCCCGAGAGCAGCAGTGAAGACCCAGCACAGCCAGAAAGAGAGGGAGAATACGGTGGAAGGGATGCAACATCACTTCTGAGACTAGATGAAGAAAGGCCTCTCTGTTTCCTCCTTGTCTTCTGGGAACACTCATTCTTGCAACCCTGCTTACTCTGAGGTTGCCAGGCCAGAGACGCCCCTGGTGGGGCTCTCGTCCGCGGGCCCAGAGGAGCCAGTCCATCCCAAGCGCCACACACAGGAGCAAAGAAGTCATCTAGGGCGTGGATTCCGGGACCCAGGTCTTCCGACCCCAGTCACTGGGGTCGCCCCTGCGGAGGGCCCAGGTACCCAGGAACAGAGAAGGGCCACTGCCCCTGTGCCCAACTCCTGACCCAGAGGGTCCATGAATACAGTACAGTGGTGGTGGCCGTTTTCCATCACTGTGTCTTTGGGAATTGTGGTAAAAACAACAATAGGGCTTCCCTCATAGCTCAGTTGGTAAAAGATTCCTGGGCTGGGAAGGTCCGCTGGAGAAGGGATAGGCTGCCCACTCCAGTATTCTCAGGCTTCCCTGTGGCTCAACTGGTAAAGAATCCACCTGCAATGTGGGAGACCTGGGTTTGATCCCTGGGCTGGGAATATCCCCTGGGGAAGGGTAAAGGCTACCCACTCCAGTATTCCGTCCTGGAGAATTCCAGGGACTGTGTAGTCCATGGGGTCGCAAAGAGTTGGACACGACTGAGCGACTTTCACTTTATGAACACCGCTGGGTTCCAGGTGTTTTGTTACATCACAGCAAAGACTGGAGCAATGCTTGTGGTTTAGTCGTGTCTGACTCTTTGCAACCCCATGGACTGCAGCACGCCAGGCTTCCCTGTCCTATTTTGACGCCCGGAAGCACACCTAAAGAAGCCTGCACCCGGTTGGGAGAGCATGGCCCCCAATTTCTCAGCCAGGCTGCCCCCTGCTGGAGGCCATGGGGAATCACATGGCAAATGGCTGGTGGGAACACTCCGGGAGGGTGGGCCTCCTACTTGCCCCTTCTCTGGATGGCAGCAGTGGCTTCCTGTTGGCACATCGCTGGGACAGTTCGTGCCTCAGGGGTTTCAGGTTTAGTTCTTGGAAGCGCTGAGGTTTAGAAGGACAAACAGAACTGCTCTGCCCAAGGGAGGGAGATTCGACACAGAAGTGGCTCCAACCAGCCGGTGAGCCGCTGGGAGCGCGGCTGGCCCACCTGCCACCCTGAGTTGTCTGCTGCTGCATCCCAACTGACCGCCCAGGGTGCCCGCTGCTGGGCCGTGTCTGCGGTTTCCTCATCCCCCAGGCGACTGGGGCCCTCTAGTTATAGAAGTGCATGCGTACACACTTAGTCACTCAGTCGTGTCCGACTCTTTTGCGACCCCGTGGACTGTAGCCCGCCAGGCTCCTTTGTCCATGGGATTCTCCAGGCAAGAATACTGGAGTGGGCTGCCATTTCCTTCTCCAGGGGATCTTCCCAACCCAGGGATCAAGTCTGCATCTCCTATGTCTCCTGAATTGCAGGCAAATTCTTTACCGCTAGCCATCCGGGAAACTCATAGAGGATCTTGTCACAGATGTAATACACGTGACACAGGAAGCGCAGGTTCGCTCCCAAGAAGCCCCTGGGGCCAGGGTGCAGAGCC
This sequence comes from Odocoileus virginianus, assembly GCF_023699985.2. Lineage (NCBI taxonomy): Eukaryota > Metazoa > Chordata > Mammalia > Artiodactyla > Cervidae > Odocoileus > Odocoileus virginianus. Next base: position 93,450,482 of record NC_069678.1, read on the forward strand.
GTGGCCTCGCCTGGCTTTAGGGCTCTGGGTAGACTCTCCCAGGCTGCTGTCTTCTCAGGATGGACTCCCTCCACCCACCCACCCTCCACCCCCCACCCCCCACCCTTATCCCTGCCTCCCCTCTCATCTCCAGAATGCATGTGCGAACCAGGATCGCTGGAGATTCAGTGGGCAGGATAGGAGTTCTGGTGGGGAAGGTGGTCATACTGTTTCCCTCATCCTTGCAAATGGGGTCTGGAGCCTCCACCCCCAGGGTCGGCCTGGAAGGTTTTTTTCATTCATTTGACAGCATTTACTAGGCATCTGGGATTCCTTGGTGGCTCAGATGGTAAAGAAGCTTCCTGCAATGCAGGAGACTCAGCTTCAATCCCTGGGTTGGAAAGATTCCCTGGGGAAGGGAAGGGCAACCCACTCCAGTATTCTTGCCTGGGAAGTCCCACGGACAGAGGACCCTGGTGAGCTACGGTCCATGGGGTCCCAAAGAGACAAGACTGAACGAATAAGCACACACGCACACACTGGTATCTACTATATACAGACAGAGTCATGGGCACCTGGGCTGCTAACTCCTGGTGGTAAAAACAATTAAAGCTCCCGATCAGCCCACACTTACTCTGTGCGGCACGTGGCACTAGGAACTTTGCATATACGGCCTCACTTGATTTCCCCCAAATCCTGCAGAGTCTTATTTTGTCTTCCCAGTAGCCTGGGAAATACCCTCACCCTAACCAGAATCAGGATCCCGGGAGATGAAGCCTGGGGATCTCTATTTTAGAAATAAGACGTTCTGGGGTGTCCCACATTTGGAGTATACAAAGAAGGCAGATCTTGTGACCCTAACTTTAAAGATGAGGGTCTGTGCTGTGTGGAACTTGCTCAGGGTGTCTCCAGCCCTGGGGGTCTCCTAACTGGACCCCTTGAGGGGAGAAGGCAGGTGAGTCAGGAGCCTAGAAGGAGGGACAGTATGGGGACCCCCCCCTCACTAATGTTCCAGGTGAGTCTGCTGCAGACTTCTCCACCCACATCCCAGGGTTTCAGGAGACAATGAGATCTTACAAGCTTTTAGTAACCAATACTCTCTTCTATACAAGACACTCAAACATGGGTTTAAAAGTGAAAAAGCCGCTCAGTCGTGTCCGACTCTTTGCAACCCCACGGACTGCAGCAGGCCAGGCCTCCCTGTCCATCACCAGCTCCCAGAGCCCAGAGAATTTCAAATCTGCCGCCAGGCAAGGGCATTTAAAACCTGGAAGTGCCACCCAGTGGCGGCAATGAAGAATTACCGCGTCCCTACACAGCTACAAGAAATTTGCTAGAATAGACCTTTAACCAAAAAAGAAACGAAAGAAAAAAAGATAATTATTATGTGAGGTGATGGATGTGTTAATTAACTAGATTGGGAACGCTCTCACGATGTATACATATATCAAATCACCACAGTGTACACTTTATATATGTCAATTACACTTCAATAAAGCTAAAACTAAAAAAGATCAGCTGGTTAACATAAAAAATCATGGACTTTCAAGGCTGAAAGGGGCTTTAAAGAACACCTAATAAAGAGTGTTGGAATTTTTATGGGAAGCAGTTATTAGTAGTTTACTTGCAGATCACTTTGATCTTTTAAGACTTGTTTTTAAGTTCTTTCAAGGTTGGTCTAGCCTTTCCTCTATGACCAATTTAACCCACTTGTAAGGTGTGGCATGTCTGGACTCTCTACCCAACACCCTATGAATTCAATGAAATCTCTTCACTTTGGCTGATGGGAATACAATTCCTCATGCTTCTGAGTTTGCGGAACTGTTCAGTTTGGCAGTAACTGTTCCTTCCCTGAAAGTGTTTCGATCTGCCCCACGGCATTTCCCCCGTGCAGGGACAATTTGTACTTAGCCTAAGACTCAGGGAACTCCATGCAAAGCCCTTCATCTGCTTCTCCCTCTGCCTGCTTGCTCTGTCCTGTCAGTTCTAGTTATCTTGACCTCTGCAAATTTCCATCTTTGACTCTTTAACTCAGGGAGATTACTGAGTTCTTCACTGGTTTCCCTTCTTGATGCCAGTTTGGATTTTACCTTCCAGGCACAAAGCCTGGGAGAGAATAAGAAAAGAAAAGAAAGTGTTAGTCGTTCAGTCATGTCCAACTCTTTGCAACCGCATGGACTGTAGCCTGCCAGGCTCCTCTGTCCATGTAATTCTCCCGGCAAGAACACTGGAGTGGATTGCTATTTCCTTCTCCAGGGGATCGTCCCAACCTGGGGAACTAACCCAGGTCTCCTGCATTGCAGGCAAACTCTTTACCATCTGAGCCGCTTTAGAACTCACCTCATTTCCTCCCTCTTCTCCAGTGCTGCCTGCTCCCCAAGGCCATTTGAGCATTTCGTCCAGTTATCCAATTGTTTCCGACCGGAGTGCGGGGGAGGACTGTCTGATGCTCTCAGGGCCGGAAGCAGAAGATTCTCTTCTTCACTGGAGCAGCCCCAACCTCTAGTTTGTTTCAACATTTTAACATAAAACAGCTTCAAAGTTACAGAAAAGCTGCAGGATCAGGACAAAGAGCTTCTGTACCTCCTCCAGCTGGAGACTATTCACCACACGTCCCAGGAGCAGCGTTTAGGGAGAAGGTTCCAGCTCAGTATCACACATCGCAGCCAGCTCTCTTGCCTCTGCGGTCACTTTCCATCCGAGGCAGCCCCTCGGTCTTTCTTTGACTTTGAGGACTATGTCTTTTTTAAAGCAGAGGCCGGTCGTTTCACAGAAGGACCTCCGTTTGGGTCCGTCCAGTGTTTCCTCGTGGTTAGACTGTGTCACATGCATTGTGTCCCCGCCCCCCCCCTCCCGCCAACCTGGGGGGTGACACGTGACGTCCCTCGGCCACACAGCTGGTGGTCATGGCTTGGTCCACTTAATGAAAACAATACGTGTCTGATTTTTTCAAGGTAAAGTTTCTTTCCTTCCTTTTGTACTTAATACGTATTTTGTGGGGAGATATTTGGGGACCATATTGCGGGCTGTCTCTCTCCCCTTTCACCCACTCATTGTAGCAGCCTGAGTGTTTCTTGCAGGAATTACTTTCTATAGTGAACAGAAGTGATATTCTCATGCCTCGTGTCTCCAATTCCTTCTACTGCTGCCGTGTCATAAACTAGATTTTAATATGTATGTTAAGATCATTTGGGGGGGGGGTGCTACTTGAAGAATCATTGAAAAGTGAAAGAAATTATTCTGCAGTCAACTGATGTCTCCTCTGCCCAAGAGTAGTCATGGATGAGGAGCCAGATGTCCAGAGCAAAGTGGGCTGGGGATGAGCTCGGTTTACATTCTCAGTTCAGTCGATCAGTCGTGTCCAACTCTTTGGGACCCCAAGGACTGCAGCATGCTAGGCCTCCCAGTCCATTACCAACTCCCGGAGTTTACTCAAACTCATGTCCATTGAGTTGGTGATGCCATCCAACCATCTCATCCTCCGTCGTCCCCTTCTCCTCCTGCCTTCAATCTTTCCCAGCATCAGGGTCTTTTCCAATGAGTCAATTCTTTGCATGAGGTGGCCAAAGTATTGGAGTTGCAGTTACAACATCAGTCCTTCCAATGAACACCCAGGACTGATCTCCTTTAGGATGGACTGGTTGGATCTCCTTGCAGTCCAAGGGACTCTCAAGAGTCTTCTCCAACACCACAGTTCAGAAGCATCAATTCTTTGGCGCTCAGCTTTCTTTAGAGTCCAACTCTCACATCCATACATGAGTACTGGAAAAACCATAGCTCGGTTAAACCTGTTGAATTGGGAGTGACAGTGATATGTGTGTCTAGTGGCAAGGTGGGAAGAGGAGACGAGAGGCCGGACACCCCCACCCCAGGTGACAGCCGTGTAGCTCCACGCCTTGCCTGTCCGCTCTCAGCTGCCCCCAGAGTCGGGGGCCGCCGGATAAAGGGTCGCTGGCATCTCTTTCGTCCTCAACCAGCGCTCCCTCTGTTCTTGGACCAGGCATGGGAAGAAATGCAGCAAAGCAGAGAGCGACCGCCAGAGGGCGCCGCCACGCCGCTCACATTCAGCCCTGAGATCAGCGAAGTTCTCCCCCGCATCCACCTTATTATCTTGACAGTGATCGTGGCGGTTCGTTGGTTCCCACCACGTCACAGGCACTGCGCTGGTTCCTGGGGTACTTTACTGTACTTGATGCTAAGGAAACCTCAGGCGGAGGAAATCGCTGCCTTTCCAGAGGAGGACCCGAGGCGCAGAGCGGTCTAGTGACTTGCCTGAGGTCATACAGCTTGCAAGCAGCAAAGCTGCCCAGACCCCCAAAGGCCGTACCCTCCCTCCGCGCGTGCCCAGCACTCGCTCTCCCAGGGATTCAGTTTCCTTGTTGAAGGTGTTTTTCTAGATGCTCAAGAGTCATAGACAAAAAAAAAGAAAAGCCACGTGCCTAAGGTAGAAGAGGGTGGGGAACTTTGGGGTCACAGTCTTGAGGACTTGGTCCCTAAGTCTTTAACGTGCCCCTGAGACTGGGGGCGGGGGGTGGGGGGCTGCAGCTTAGTGTTTGGGTCCCTGGCTCTCCTGCGGAAGAAAATGAGGCAAGGGACCAAGGCAGGCCAGTGAGACATCCAGGGAGCTGGGACACGCCCTGGAGAGCAGGTCGGCTGAGGACTTCTGGGTGCCTGGTGCCCGCCCCCCACTTCTTCCCAGGCTCTGCAACTATTAGTAGGTGCTCAGTCTGGTAAATTGCTTCCTTTCCTGGAGCCTCCACTTCCTTATCTGTAAAATGGGATCTCAGTTGTCTGGCTATCAGAGCTTGGATGGACAGAATGAGATTGTGTATTAAAGGCATAACCACACAAGAGTGTGTGGGTGCCAAGGCGAAGGGCAGCTGTGAGAAGCGTGTCCAGGGAGGGGGGCCACGGTTTCTGAGTCCAGTCTGTGCAGGCTGATACGGGGTTTCTGTGTCTTGAGGAACTGTGGGAACTAGGAAGCTGGAGATGAAAATGAGATATCTAGCTGGGAAAGTCCAAAGAATCAACCACCCTCTACAGACACACACATATACACACACACACATCCCTTATAAACTCAAGAAACTTTAGAACTAATAAACTAGTTTTCAATAAAAGGTGGTTATAAAAGAGAAATTTATAAAAACAATACTTCTTCCCTTCCCTATATTATCAGTTTAAAATATAAGGAAAAAAACTCACAATAACAGCAAGATATAAAGTATGAATTACATGAATGACTTTAACAAATATGAATAGAACCTAGATTTAAAAGTAAACAAAAATAAAACTAAACAATAAAACTTTGCAGAGACATAACAGAATTGATTAGAGAAGAATATACACCATGGCCTTGAAAATTATGTTATTAAAATATTCAGATTTTAATTCCATCAATTATTTTAATTAATTAAAAATAAATTCTAATACATGTACAAAAAAGTCAAGAAACTTTTGAAAAAGAATAATTGTGATAGCAGACTTTCTTACAGTTATTAAAATGTATTTTTAAACTATGGTTATTAAAACCATGTGTTACAGGCATAGAAAAAGCCATTCAGTGACAAAACACCTTGGGTAGTTTTATTTGTGTTTTTGCATATTGTAAATGCAGCATCACAGCTAAAAAATAAAGAAATCATTTCTAAAGGTAACAGAAAAAAGAAACAGCCATTTAGATCCAAGGAACTTAACAGAAAATCCATAAGTGGGCCCATGAACTGTATGTTTTGAACTATGGTATTGGAGAAGACTCTTGAGAGTTCCTTGGACTGCAAGGAGATCAAACCAGTCAATCCTAAAGGAAATCAGTCCTGAATATTCATTGGAAGGACTGATGCTGAAGATGAAGCTCCAATGCTTTGGCCACCTGATGTGAAGAATTGACTCATTTGAAAAGACCCTGATGCTGGGAAAGATTGAAGGCAGGAGGAGAAGGGGACAACAGAGGATGAGATGGTTGGATGGCATCACCGACTCAATGGACATGAGTTTGAGCAAGCTGTGGGAGATAGTGAAGGACAGGGAAGTCTGGTAAGCTGCAGTCCATGGGGTCACAAAGAGTCAGAAACAACTGAGCAAATGAAGAAAAAAATTCGTGATAAGGGAAGCATTTCAAGTTCTTGGGGAGAATGTTTAATAAATGGTGTTTTAAAAAAACCTGGCTGAAAGATAAAGACCATTACAGTATACTAACACATATATATGGACTTTAGAAAGATGGTAATGATAACCCTATATGCAAAACAGAAAAAGAGACTCAGATGTATAGAACAGACTTGTGGACTCTGGGAGAAGGCGAGGGTGGGATGTTTCAAGAGAACAGCATTGAAGCATGTATATTATCTAGGGTGAAACAGATCACCAGCCCAGGTTGGGTGCATGAGACAAGTGCTCGGGCCTGGTGCACTGGGAAGACCCAGAGGGATCGGGTGGAGAGGGAGGTGGGAGGGGGGACCGGGATGGGGAACACATGTAAATCCATGGCTAATTCATTTCAATGTATGACAAAAACTAGTGTAATGATGTAAAGTAATTAGCCTCCAACTAATAAAAATAAATGGAAAAAAATTAAAAAAAAAAACCAAAAAGACCTGGCTTTGGGGACTTTTTGGTGGTCCAATGGTTGAGACTTTGCATTCTAATTCAGGGAGTGCAGGTTCAATCCCTTATCAGAAAACTAAGATCCTACATGCATTGCTACTAAAAAATGAAAACAAAACAGAAGCAAGATGCTAATAAATTCAATAAAGACTTTGAAAAAAACCTGGCTAATGTCATAGACTGAAAAATATAACCATATTTATATGGTTATATAACCATATGCTTATATTATATATATATATATGCTTATATCTAATATCTGAAGCCAAATTTATTCCAGATTTACTAAGGATTTAAGTGCAAAAGAAAAAACAAAACAAAAAAACAGCAGTTTTACTGGAAAAAAAATATGCTTGGTTAAAGATTCAAGACTTTAAAATAGAAGAACTAAGCAAAAGCTAACAGTATAAAGAAAAAATTGATAAACTTAACCAGGTAAAAAAAAATTAAATATACCATAAATGAAACTCAAAAGAAATGACATTCTGGGGGAAATATTTGCAACAGCTATGACAAGAGATTAGTATATTTAATCTGTAAAGAGCTCTTCAGAAATCAAGTAAAAATGTTATTTTAGTAGAAAAACTGGGCATAAGTAGACAATTTACAAAATACATGAATACCCAACAAATATGTCACAAATAGAATAATATAATTTCTTACTTATCAAATTGCAAAGATTTAAAAAACTTATAGTAAGACCCAGAGTAGGAGAATGTGTAAAGGTAGGTATTTTCTAGGGGCCAGTTTGCTGGTACATGTCAAAAGCCTTTCAAAGGTGTGTAGACCATGCTATGATTCCCAGTATCCTTGACATTTCTGCCCTGTACTGTGAAGAAACCAGGGAGGCGGGGCGCGGGAGGGGTCATTTTAGTCCAACTGGGATAAATTCATCCTCTTGCCACAGCAATTGGCCAAGTAACCCACTTCCCTTGGCCAAATGTCTGGTTTGGTTTGGCCACTTTGTCCAAATCAAGCCAAAGAGACTCAAGGGAGATTTGCTGGGACTACTGGGAAGGAAAATTCCTTGTTCTTTAGCCAGAACTCCTAGATGTGTTCTCCATCCTTTTCTGGAAGAAATGGAGTGCATTGAGAACCCAGGAAGTGTTGCAGCCACTTTGCCACAATGAGGGGGCGCTGCCAAGCTGTCTTGAGGGAGGCAGATTGGAGAGAAGAGGATTGGGTCCTTGATGATGTCAGGGGGCCAGTGAATCACACCAACCCTGAAGTCTGCTTTATCTCTGGACATTCTGGTTTTGTGTGTCAGGGAATCGCCTCTTATCGTTTGGTTTGGGTTTTCCTAGAAGCCATCCTAGAGCAAGGATTCAGCGCAAGTGGCTTATTTGAAAAGTGATCCCAGGCAACACCAGCAGGAGAGTGTGGAAGTGACACAGGGGAGGGAAGTATTTTTTTGTTTTTAAAATAGCATTTCATTTATTTATGTATTGGCCATACCAGTGAGACACTCAGGATCTTAATTCCCTGACCAGGAATCAAACCCACCATGCTTTCTGCTATTGAAACATGGAGTCTTAACCACTGGACTACCAGGGAAGTTCCAGGGAAGTGTGTTTTATGAAGCCACTTCAGGGAGGCACGTCGAGTAAATACACTTACATGTAACTGTTATTAAAATTCGTGCAAAAAATAAAACAAAGTTAATGCTTTTGGTGACAGCAAAAAAGTTGGAAATAAACTAACATCCACCCACAGGGACTGTCCAGTGCATGACAGCAGTTTACACAGCAAATTGTTACGTAGCCATCAGAAAGTCCACAACTGCAGGGATGTAACCCTTGGAAGATGTTCAGGTTCACTGCTGAACAAACAGCCAACTACAAGACAAAAAGCACAATTGTGACACCGTCAGTTTCCTAGTTTTGTTCCTGTGATATCTTTGTGCAAAATGTTACCACTGGGGGAAGCTGGGGGAAGGGCACTGGGGACCTCTCTCTACTATTTCTGCAATGCCCTGTGAGTCTATAATTATTTCAAAAGAAAATGTGAAAACGAGAAAAAGATGCACTGCAGATGGTGACTGCAGCCATGAAACAGACAAATGCTTGCTCCTTGGAAGAAAAGCAATGACAAACCTAGACAGCATATTGAAAGGCAGAGACATTACTTTGCCTCCAAAGATGCGTATAGTCAAAGCTATGATTTTCCCAGTCGTCATGTATGGTTGTGACAGTTGGACCATAAAGAAAGCTGAAGGCCAAAGAGTTGATGCTTTCCAACTGTGGTGCTGGAGAAGACTCTTGAGAGTCCCTTGGACTGCAAGGAAATCAAATCAGTCAAATCCTAAAGGAAATCAACCCTGTATATTCATTGGAAGGACTGATGCTGAAGCTGAAACTTTGGCCACCTGATGCAAAGGGCTGACTCACTGGAAAAGACCCTGATGCTGTAAAAGATTGAAGGCAGGAGAAGAAGGGGACGACAGAGGACAAGATGATTGGATGGCATCACCGACTCAATGGACATGAGTTTGAGCAAGCTGCGGGAGATGGTGAAGGACAGGGAAGCCTGGTGTGCTGCAGTCCACAGGGTCACAAAGAGTTGGACATGTCTGAGCTACTGAACAACAGAATAATCCCATTTGTTAGAAATCTGTAACATGTATATATGTTTATAGTAAAGGTTTCACATACCTTGGTGGTAAAAATAGTTTTCTGAGTGAGGTAGTGGATTTTCTAGATCACCTCACCCCTTTCTGTACTCCCTGTAACGGAGCAGTTTTAGGTTTACAGGAAAATTTGAGCAAAAGTTAGAGAGTTGCCAGATCCTCTCTACCACCCTCCCCAACTTCCCGTTTTTTTCACATCTTAGTGTAGTGTATTTGTCACTATTGACAAGCCAGTATTGGTACATGATTATTAAACTAAAGCCCATACTTTGCATTAGGCTTCACTCTTGGTGTGGCGCATCCTATGGATTTTGACAGTTCTATAATAAAGTTACCCACTCTTACAGTTCATACAGAACTTTCACTGCCCTAAAAATCCTGTGTGCCTCCGTTATCCTCCCCCCTCCCCTGCAACCACTAGTTTTCTTTTTTGTTTTTACCGTCTTCATAATTTTACCTTTTCCAGCATGTCATGGAAACACATGATATGTAGCCTCTTCAGACTGGCTTCTTTCATTTAGTACTATGCATTTAAGTTTCTTTCATGTCTTTTCATAGCTTGACAGTTCATTTCCTTTTATGTTACTTAATAACATCCCGCCGTATAGATTCAGCAGCTTGTTTATCTATTGAGCACTTTTTAAAACAACAACAACAACAAAACCCTTCCTTAGAAAGGGGTATAAAGCGTATTTGAGGGAGAAGGAGACGGTGCGGCAGAGGTACCGTAAGACGGTGCTGTGGGCTGGGAGGACCGGGCACAGCCAGGCATTCCAGGGAGCAGGCGTCAGCTTGCCGGGGCTGGAGAAGGGACTGCGGAAGGAAGGGCACCAGAGGAGGTGCTTCACTGGAGCCCTGGGCCTCTGGGTCCTGGGAGAGAGGGCAGAGGCATGACAGGTGCTGGAGCACTTAGGTCTTATGTTGCTTCGTGTTGACCTGTATCTTGAGGAATTTCCTGCCCAGCTTATGGTGGGTTTTAAAGCACCCATCCTACCCCCTCCTAGCAGCTGCAGCCTGGAAAAGCTCACCACTGAGCCATCATTTTATAAACATGCTGTAAGAATTTCCCAGGAGGCCAGGGGCTCAGAGCCTGGACATTTAGCACCTTCATAGCCAAACTGGCAGGCTGCTGATTGCCACTGGGGCTGGGGTGTAATTCACCAGCCAGCAGCAGGCTGAGAGCCTGAAGCCATTGCATCTCCAGAAGCAGGGTGGCTGTGGGGGTTGGCAGAGAAGTTCCCCCCTCAGTTCTAAGACTATCAGATCATAGAGATGACTGTGGTCTTAAAGGCCATCTGGTCTACCCTGGAGTGGGCCATGGGAATCTTCCCCTTAAATCCCCCAAATACGTGACCTTCTGGCCTCTGCTCATTCACCTGCACTGCCTGCACCAGTCACTCCATCTACAGACAGCTCATAGTATCAGGAAGCTTTTCTGAAACTGAAAGCCTGTTTCTATCTACCCAGAGGTCCTGTTTCCATGGCACAAGTCCATTTTTCCACAGTCAGTGAGACATTTGAAGCCATTCACCTATTGACATTCCTTTCTCTGGACTAGAGGACTTCTGTGGCCACCCTCCTCCCCACCAGACCCACCATCTGTCTTAACCCTGTGTGTAGTTAGCTAGCCTCTCTTCTTCCAGAGAACCGAATAAGGTTTCTCTGCCTCCAGTTGTCAGCACACCTCCTCTCTCCTGCTTGGCTGAGTGCTGGGCATCCATGGTTTCTGGGCTCTTCTCTGCTCCCATGCTGCTGGGCCCACCCTTCCACACCTGGGAGACAATTCCATCTCCCTCCGACAATACTCACACCAATTGGCCCTTATTCCTTTTATCCTCTGATCACCAATTAAACAATCCTTTCTGTTGCCCGTGGTCATTTTGGTGGGCCTGCACTCATTTGGGACTTACATTTTACTGATAGTTGTTCTAGAGGTCCAATCTTGGTACGGTGCCCTCTTCCTGCCTTTCCCCTGGTATGGTTTGCCTGTGACCGCCTTACCAAGCCTTAACTTGGGAGAAGACAGTCTTACCATTGGCCCATCAGCCGGTGGGGTGCCCCCTTCCTTTGGCCTCCAGCCCCCTGACTGTGTGGCCCACCCAGAGCCCGTGCAGGGCTGGTGGGGGGTCTGTGAGGGTCCTCGATGGGAAGGGCTCTGCCTTCCACTCCTGGGGCTCCCACCTTGTCTCTTTCTGCTGGCCCTTCAGCAGCCACACCTGCTCTCTGGGGCCCCTTTCTTTACCCTCTGCTCCTTTGGGCCTTACTCTTCCTCCCCTCCCACTGTGGTTAGGGTGGGGGGTGGCCCTGTTCAGCTTTATAAGCATTTTTAAAAATCTGAGCTCATGGAAATGTTTCCCTCGTGTCAAGTGGGGCTCATGTTGATTTACTGTCAGGCTGGAAACCTACAGCAATTGCGGGCTGGGTGCTGACTCAGGACAGGCAGTGGGGAAGGTGGAGGCTGGTGGGTGGAAAACAGGCAGAGTTTCCCTGAATAACAGGCCTGTGGGCATTCCCTGAGGCTGGCACTGATGGAGCTGCTGGAACCTGCTCTGGGGAGCAGGAACCTGGGTGCCACCACAGAGCAAGATCTGGGCGTTCAAATCAAGCATAGCCCTTTGAGAAACTTCTTGGGCTTCTTATATTGAAATATCTTTAGATTTATGTAAGAGTTGCAGAAATAGAACATAAAGTTCCTGTATACCCTTCACCTGGCTTCCTCTAATATTGGCATCTAATATAACCATGGTACATAGATCAGAACTAAGAAGTGAGCATTAGTACATGGCTTTTTTTTTTGCAGGGGGTATGCATGTGGCATGTGGAATCTTACTTCCCTTACCAGGGATCGAACCCGTGCCTCCTGCAGTGGAAGCACAGAGTTCTAACCACTGGACCCCCAGGGAATTCCCTGATACACTGTGAGTGTGCTAAGTCGCTTCAGCCCTGTCTGTTTGCAATGCCATGGACTATAGCCCACCAGGCTCCTCCGTCCATGGGATTCTCCAGACAAGAATACTGGAATGCACTGCCATGCCCTCTTCCAGGGGATCTTCCTGACCCAGGGATCGAACTCCATCTCTTACCTCTCCTGCATTGACGGGTGGGCTCTTTACCACTAATGCCACCTGGGAAGCCCTCCCTGATACATTACTCTTTACAAAACGTCAGGCTATCTTCAGATTTCCCCACGTTTCCCTTTGGTGCCCTTTTTTCTTGTCCAGGATTTCACATTAATCAGTCATCATGTTTCCTTCCTCTCAATCTGACAGTTTCTGGATCTTTCATTTTCTTTCATGATGCTGACATTTGGGAATAGTACTGGTCAAGTGTTTTGGTATTTCGTAGACTGTCTCTCAGTGTGGATTTGTCTGAGGCTGTCTCATGAGTAGACAGGTTATGAATCTGGGGAGAAGGATGTCAGAGATGAAGTGTCCTTGGCACATATCAGCACTCATGGTGTCAACATGACCCAGTGGTGCCATGAACGTGGGTCACTTGGCGAAGAGGGTCTCTGTCAGGCTTCTCCACTAACAGTCACTATTTTTTATTTTCCACACATTCCCTCATTAGAAGGGAGTCTTTTCCTCTTTTCTTCTCCTCCTTCTTTTGGCAGCACCTTGCAGCTTGTGGAACCTTAACTCCTTGAGCAGAGATTTCTACTTTGGCAGCTGGCAGACCACTGGATTTCTCCAGCCGGGTGCACTTGAGTGCTGGAGGAGAAGGGATGAGTTCTGGCCTCATCTCAGCAGCAGCAGTGTGTTCCCAAAGCTCAACAAGCTCAGGCCAGCTTCGTTCCACCCTCAGACACCAGGACCAGGTGAGCGGCATCCACTCCGAGGCGCCTCCCCATGGACTCACTGCCTCCTTGGTTTTGTGTCCTTTAGGCTTTTTCAGTGACTGAGTCAACAATTCGATCATAGTGTTAAAATAACTTGCCTGGTTTGTGTCTCCACTTGGACCGTGACTGATACAAAGGAAATTTCTATTGAAATGCAGTCTCAAACCTACACTGTTTTAAATCTTTAGTAAGGCTCTGCATTAAGTTTCATTCTCCCGTGGTATTTCACATGGGCAAGGGTCAGTGGAATGCCCCACATGTCCACCATTGGGCTAAATAAAACATTCCAGGCTAAGACCTGGGGTGATTTCTTACTTCCAAATCTAAATCTTTGAATTCCAACATTCCTCATTCCCAATTCAGAATTAAACTTATTTTGGTATTAAAAGTGTAAATTGTTTTGGCAGTGATTAATATCAATTAGGGAACAGTTTTCTGACATTACATTCATGTAAACGATACTGGCAGTGTCTACATTCTTCCACATACTTTGTTCTGGAATGTACTTAAAAGACTCACGTGCTGAAGGGCAGAAGCAGGAAGCGAAACACTACTAGTCTCCCCATTTCCCGCTGTATTAGAGCCCTCAACCAGGTTCTGGCTGATATTTTCCATTTATTACTGCAGTAGACAACTGCTCTGAAAGCGCAACACAAATCACTCTTGTCTCAGCCTCTGCTCCTCCACTGGCAAATACTTGGAAATTCGTTCTTGGAGCATCGTGGACCACAAGCGTCTCTCTGGGTGGAAAACTGTCATTGCCAATGTCACAGGGCAAACGCACACATACACATGAACGGGAGGCTCAGAGGAGAAGAGCAGGCGAGGCGTGGGGCCGGCTTCTGGGGGTCCTGGGAGCAGCCCGCCTGGGCACAGGGGCGCCCCGCCTCCAGCAGCCGCCCCACACGTCTGCAGCTGGCCCACGCCGGGTGCGCCTTGCTTCCTGTTTCTCTGGAACTGGTGACACCTTAACTGCAACTGCGTCCTGTCTCAGTGTCACGGGGGTTCATGGAGTCATTAGGAATTGAAAAGACATTGCAAACTAGTGTGGAAAACAGGTGGTTTGGAGAAACTGACTCTTTGATCTTGGATTTAAAGCTGTTAGGCAGAAGATCTGGAGAGTTCTAGGGCAAGATGCTGCCTAGTAGAAATAACTCTTGCTCTAGCCAGCATATTTTTGATGGGGAAAAAATAATTTTCAAATACTGCAAAGACAAAGAGGAAGGCAGTGCGGGGGGGCGGGGCAGAATGACACAAGCAGCTCTAGAAAACACAAGAGACTAAGAAATCAAAACAAGACACCCCCACCCCCCAAAAAAAAAAAACCCCAAAAAACACAAATATGGACAATTAAGCACTCGGCCCAACAAAACCTTCACTTGTGAACATGTTACACACATATGCACCCACATGCACACGCTAACAGTCAGGTAGACGCCCAGTGGGCAAATCCAAACGTCCGCTCCGTTTGGAATTTTCATGGCAAATCTGAGCTTAGGCAAAAGTGAAGACCTCCCTGGGGTCTAAGCTCAGGAGGAAGCCTTGTTCCCTGCTTGGGCCAACACTGCTCCTGTATTTGTCTGAGCCCTTCACAGCTGTCTGGGCACTAGAGTTTACTCTTCATACTCCTGGAGTTTAAATCGCTGCTCGACCTCTGACCTAGGTTCACCTGCAATGGAAGCACCTCCCTTTTGGCCCCTATATGCCTCTATATTCTTTTGGGAATAAGCACCCCGAGGCAGTGGTAATGAGAGTGTGTTCAGGAGTTGGAAAGTACCAAGAGTAATATCAATACCAGAAGGAAATGCCTGTTACTCTATGATTTCTCTGACACCAGGTGGCCAAGCCCCCCGGCCTGCAAGGATAGGTTTTAGGGGAGGCCTTAATTTAAGGTACTGCAATCTGTGCTCACAAGAGCCAAGTAAGATGGCGCTCCTCGGAGGTTGCCGAGGACTGGTCCTTGGTACTTATTCCAAACCTAGGTGCTCCTAGGGAGCACCTGCTGGAGTCAGATCACCCAGCTTCTCTGGCATGTGCCAGGCCATTTTTAGAGCCTGCCTGCAGCAGCCCACAAAGTTTGTGTTGGGCTCCCCGGATCAGCACACACCAGCTAACACGTTTACCAGGTGATGAGGACTGACAGGTTTCTCCACCACTGCAGACAGGCAGAACCACGCAAGGAAAGCTGTCCATCACAGTCACCTTTTCTCCAGATGTCCCAGTTTTGAGATCACAGAACTGACCATGTCAACACCTGGCAGCAGCCAACTTCTGCTTCCCCTCCTCCACGAGGGAAATGCAAGAACCCACAGCAACAGGTTAGACACAACAGGTCCTGCCCGTCTGGGAACCTGGGTCAGAAACCGCCCTCAGCTCCAAATCTTGCCCTTGGAACCTCTAGTATAACCTCGCTCCTCATCAAACTGCAGTTTGGTGCAGTTTTAACCTACAATCCTACCTTCTAAGCTGCCTCAGTGAGACCTGTGTGGCCCACCGGTTACAATTCTAAGTGCAGCAGTGCCTAAAAGCAAAGAGTCCCACAGGAGGGAAGACTGGAGGGTGTAAGGCAGACTACAGAATCAGTAACACACGTTCCCAAAGGGTGGTCTTGGGGGACAAGGGGTGTGAAATAAACAAAATGTCTCAATAATTTAATGGCAGATCTGGAAGAGAGCGTTTATAAGCAATTGCGGGACTCTCCAACAGAACGCTTTTCCTGGATGCACAGACATTGCACAAACGCTGCTGACTCTCAGTCGACAGCTCTGGATGGTACACGTCACGACGCCCTCCGTACAGCAGAGGCGAGCAGGACAGAGTGCCCGGGTGGCACCTGGACAGCACACAGCAAGACGAAAGGTGAACTCCCCCACACTGAACCCCGTTAAAAAAAAAGTCTGCCTATTATAAAGTCATGTGTTCTGTTTATTCCGTTTAATAAAGTCAGCGACGCTGGAGGGTGTCTAGCGGAATCTGTCCTCCAGGAATGAGTGCAAAAGGGGAGCACGCAGCTCAGGGACGTTCCTTCGCTGAGCAGGAGGGGCCAGCCGGAGCCCTCCTGTCCGCTTCGGACAAACACACATACAGAGAAAAGGATTACTGCCAGCTTGTGCACTCTCATGAGGTGATTTTCCTATTTCAAAAGCTTGAACTGTCCCTGAAAGAAAAAAATGGGAGAAGAGAGAGCATTCAATACACAAAGCAGCAAGAGGTAAACAGTGTAAGGGACTGTTTTCTATGCCAAAAACAGTCAATAATGAGAATTTCAGGATTATATAACTGTTTTGGCATTTCAAATGCACTTGAGAAACTTCCCTTTCTACCCTGCCACTTCTAACCATCCTTCCTACAGTTCCCCACTGCTACGCTAACCATTCAACTTCCAAGCTTGGACCTTTCCACTGTCCCATGCCCTTCCCTGTCCACCACGTGGAATGTAACACAAGGAAACGTGAGATCCTCTACAACTTGACTCCCGTCAGCTGGCATCCTCTTTCCCTCTCCCCACCTCCCAAAGCAACCCAGATTCCCACATCTGTGCTATGTGCAAACACCACCCCTCAGCCTAAGGCACCATTCCTCCCACATCTGTTTCTCCTACTAGGTAGAACGGGCCCTAGATTGCTGTCTTGTTAACCTTTGTATCGTCAACAACAAAGACGAGAAGATGCTGGACTGATGTTAAATGAAAAAGAAATGCAAGGACTGAAGAAATGTTTTCTTGCCTTCTAAGTTCAGTCAAAAGTACAACAGGGGCCACCCTTTCAGGAGCAGTGAAACTACCCTCAGTGTTGTGTATTGGTTTGCTCTGACTTCAAACTCACTTATTTATGACTTAAAGGAAGATGTTGTTTTGAGATAAGAATGAAGTGTCAGTTCAGTTGTCACTCGGTCGTGTCCGACTCTTTGCAACCCCATGGACTGCAGCAGGCCAGGATTCCCTGTCCATCACCAACTCCCAGAGCTTGCTCAAACTCATGTCCATCAACTTGGTGATGCCATCCAACCATCTTATCCTCTGTCGTCCCCTTCTCTTCCTACCTTCAATCTTTCCCAGCATCAGGGTCTTTTCCATTGAGCCAGTTCTTCCCATCAGATGGCCAAAGTATTGGAGCTTCAACTTTAGCATCAGTCCTTCCAGTGAATATTCAGGACTGATTTCCTTTAGCAGTGACTGGTTGGATCTCTTTGCAGTCCAAGGGACTCTCAAGAGTCTTCTCCAACACCACAGTTCAAAAGCATCAATTCTTCAGCCCTCAGCTTTCTTTATGGTCCAACTCTCGCATCCATACACGACTACTAGAAAAACCAACCTTTAACTAGATGGACTGTTGTTGGCAAAGTAATGTCTCTGTTTTTTTAATATGCTGTCTAGGTTGGTCGTAGCTTTTCTTCCAAGCAGCAAACACCTTTTAATTTAATGACTACAGTCACCATCTGCAGTGATTTTGGAGCCCAAGAAAATAAAGTCTGTCACTGTTTCCATTGTTTCCCCATCTCTTTGCCATGAAGTGATAAGACTGAATGCCATGATCTTCATTTTTTGAATGCTGAGTTTTAAGCTAGCTTTTTTACTCTCCTCTTTTACTTTCATCAAGAGGCTCTTTAGTTCTTTGCTTTCTTCCATAAGGGTGGTGTCATCTGCATATATGAGGTTATTGATAATTCTCCCTGCAATCTTGATTCCAGCCTGTACTTCATCCAGCCCGGCATTTCACATGATGTACTCTGCACAGAAGTTAAATAAGCAGGGTGACAATATACAGCCTTGATATGCTCCTTTCCTGATTTGGAACTAGTCTGTTGTTCCATGTTCAGTTCTAACTGTTGCTTCTTGACCTGCATACAGATTTCTCAGGAGGCAGTTAAGGTGGCCTGGTATTGCCGTCTCTTAAAGAATTTTCCATGGTTTGTTGTGATCACACAGTCAGAGGCTTTGGTGTAGTCAATAAAGCAGATGTTTTTCTGGAACTCTTGCTTTTTCGATGATCCAACACATGTTGGCAATTTGATCTCTGGTTCCTCTGCCTTCTCTAAACCCAGCTTGAATGAATGAAGTGTATCAGGATAGTATGTGTAGTCATTCATAAGCGCTAGCAGTTCAGTTAGCCGAGTGGCCCCTACTGGGGGCTTATCAGTAAAAACAGATAAAGGAAGCATGGTGAGTGGACATTCAGACTATAAATACTGAGTGTTGTGTGAGGAATATCCGAGTTTCCATCTGAACAAAGCTGTCCTTTGCTGATCTTGCTCTCTGAAGATCTTGAGCCTCTTGCTCCTGCAGTGGCCAAGGCGACTCTGCTGGGCAGTGGTGTTAACCCTGCAGCAGTCTCTGAAGGGAAGGGACATTAGCTCTGCTGTGGTAAAGCTGCCTCCTTCAGCAGTGGTGACAAAGCGTTTAGCAGCCCTGTGAGGACCAGCCTGCCCGTCACCACCAGTGCTGGAGTTCCCTAGCAACAAGGACTTTTATTTTTGAGCAGGCAGCTGGGCTTCACTTCTTGATTGGAAAAGCCCTCTCAGTTCAGTTCAGCTCAGTCGCTCAGTCGTGTCTCTTTGTGACCCCATGAATCGCAGCACGCCAGGCCTCCCTGTCCATCACCAACTCTCGGAGTTTACTCAAACTCATGTCCATTGGGTCGGTGATGCCATCCAGCCATCTCATCCTCTGTCGTCCCCTTCCCCTCCTGCCCCCAATCCCTCCCAGCATCAGGGTCTTTTCCAATGAGCCAACTCTTCGCATGAGGTGGCCAAAGTATTGGAGTTTCAGCTTCAGCATCAGTCCTTCCAATGAACACCCAGGACTGATCTCCTTTAGGATGGACTGGTTAGATCTCCTTGCAGTCCAAGAGACTCTCAAGAGTCTTCTCCAACACCACAGTTCAAAAGCATCAATTTTTAGGCACTTAGTTTTCTTCACAGTCCAGCTCTCATATCCATACATGACCCCTGGAAAAACCATAGCCTGGACTAGACAGACCTTTGTTGGCAAAGTAATGTCTATGCTTTTTAATATGCTATCTAGGTTGGTCATAACTTTCCTTCCAAGGAGTAAGCGTCTTTTAATTTCATGGCTGCAATCACCATCTGCAGTGATTTTGGAGCCCCCAAAAATAAAGTCTGACACTGTTTCCCCATCTATTTCCCATGAAGTGATGGGACCAGAAGCCATGATCTTAGTTTTCTGAATGTTGAGCTTTAAGCCAACTTTTTCACTCTCCTCTTTCACCCAACTCATGTAAAGGTACACCTGGAACTAAATTTAGACTTTATTCCTTTCATATCCCTGTGCCTAGAAAAATACTGTGAGTAATTTATCACTGGTTTGGAGTATGTTATTTATTTACTAGCTAAAAACAGACATCAGCATGCTGTTGGCTTACAAAATTACTGTAACTCCCACAATGAACCTGTGTTAAATAAACTACTGGCAAAGAAAATCTGTCTCTGAGAATATTTTGTCACCCTCCAAAACAAAATACTAAGGCTTTCAGTGAACCTAAAATTCATTGGATCTAGACAAAAAAATAAATGGAAGGTGAATTCACAAATGTTTAGTCTAAAGCTGGACCGTCAACTTACGGATCTTTTCTGAAATCACTTTTCTGGCCCTACCCAGTCACACGGAATTTGGCAATTCTCAGGAAAAGAACTAGAAATGGTCAAACTGTAACTCAAGACACGGGAATGTCTCAGAGCTACTGTGGGTTTGATTCCACATCACAGCAATAAAGCAAGTATCACAAGAAATGGAGTTACACAGATTGGTTTCTCAGTTGCATTTAAAAGTTAGGTTGACACTACCCTGTAGTCTATTAAGGAGGCACTAGCAACATGTCTAAAAAAGTACGTATCTTATTTCAACCTTGGAGTGGACAAACTGCCTATGTGCTGGGTGCCCGCTCTGCCCTTTTCACAGCCCTGGCTGTAGGATAGAGTCCGGAGGTCGTGCACTGTGCCACACCCAGCCCCAGCTCCCCCTTGGTCAAGGCAGGACAATGAAGGGCACTGGTAGCCCAGCCTGGCCAATAACCTATGCCTCAGTGCCTCCCTCGGCTTTTCAACCAGGGTGTGAAAGATCTTACAGATTCAGGAGCTGGGGCAGTCAGTCATGTGAGTCGCATGTAAGAAAAGCCATGAGGGGATAAAGACAATAAGCAAAGGCAGAGAAGGGCTGGAGGGGCAAAGGGGATGGAGCGGATGAGCAGAGCGGAGAGGAGAATGGGGCTTTGCATGATGCTGCCATCTCTTTGGCTTCCCTGGACGCCTGGGAGACCTAATGGTGTTTACAATGACTCCTTCCCCGTTATGAAATTTGAGTCCGTAGGGTTTCCTTTTGAAGAGGGGCCTGTACGAGCATCCAGGTCCCACAACATTGACGAGCACGCTGGGTGTATCCGATACTACAGAATACCTGACACAGTTCTTCCCTCCTCTCCGCCCAGTGCTACCAGCCCACCTGCAGTCCCCAGCCTCACCCCTCCATTGCGCTCATCACCTGGGCTCTCAAGGAGCTCCTCTTCCCCTACTTAACTTGTCCTTTAGGACCCAGACTAAGGGCCGCTGTCTCTTGAAAATATTCCCTGGTCTCTCTCTAGGCTGAGTTGGGACCCCCTCTCCTAAACATCCCCATATAAATGTTTGCACTTGTTTTAGCTATACTGTCAGTATTTTCATCTCCTGATTACAAATATTTCACCAGTCTTTCTTTTTTTTTTTTTTAAACTGCTTAGGTCCAAGACAGCTCCTAACTCTCTTCTTTAGGGCATACCCTCATGGACTCAAACCATTTCTCTCTTCTCAGCCCTCAACTTCCCACTATACCAGCTGGGGTCCTTTCCCTTCAATCTTGGTTGAAAAAGGGCACAGCTGATCTAGCACTTCACATTTTGCTAGCTCTCAGCAAAGCATGTAAGTTCCTTTCTTTTTAGTGCTTTTGCTGCCAACCACTACTGGGAAACAGAAAAATAATAACAATTATGTCAGAGAAGAAACTATGTTATTGTGACCCCTGGTTCCCAGCTCCCAACTCCCTTCTAAAACAGTAACTGGAAACCCTAATGAACCTTCATCTAATGCTGTTATTTCTTGAGGGTGGAGCTAAGCAATCTCTCTGCTCTCCAGCACAACACGTAAGGCAAGTCATTTGCATCCTATCTTCAGAGGCTACTCTTTCCAGCTGGATGCTGGATTTTAGCAATGATATTTTCCAGGTGGAAATATCAGTGCTCCTTAGACTCAGGCACGCAATTAGCATCTGAGGCTATCCATGTTGGGTGGTGCCTAATCAGCTCACCAAGCTTCTGCCCAGGTATGTCCTGATACTCTTGACTAGACAATTCACTGCAGGTAGGAAATTGGGCTAATTCACCTTCACATGTCCAGTATCAGGAAACTTGGGCAGAAAACAAACATGTTTAACACACGGATTTCGAAAATCAAGGCAATACAAGGCAGAATAATAAGTGCCAAAGAAGTGGTTCAGAGAGTAGGTAAGAATGGGCCAAAGCTAACAAAGAGAACAGGAACAAAATAAAATCTGGCACCTGGATTTGAAAACCAAGCTCAACCCAGTAGGGACTGCAGTACTTAGAAAGCATCTTAACGGTTTTACATATGAATAGGATCGATAGCAATGATACTTAACTTGATACTGACTTGATGCTGGGGGGAGGGGGGGAAGGAGGGGTGTGTGTGTGTGGGATTAGTTTACATATGAAGGCCACACAGGAAAGGAGACTAGACTTCTCTGTAATCTGAGCCCATCAGATTAGACAAGTCACTTGTAGGACTCTGGCAAACTGAAACACGTCCACATGTCCTTAGGAGCCAAGTGGTGAAGAGTATAGAGACCAAACAAGAAACCAGTGGTCTAAAAACTGCACATTTTTGCATTAAAAAAAAAAAAAAAAAAACAACAACCTAAGGGCTGGAGTGCTTTCTTCAGTTGCTAATTTCTACTGAGAGTTTACTTTTTTTTCGTGAATAGCTAGAAGACAGGTGTTTAAAAAAATCTGGCTCAGTATAATGAATAATTGGAACTAATTAAAAATGACCCAGGTTAGGGACTTCCCAGATGGTCCAGTGGTTAAGATCTCATACTTTCAATGTAGGGGGCTTGAGTTCAAACTTTGGTCAGGGAACTAAGATCCCACGAGCCACAGGGCACAGCAAAAAAAAAAAAAAAAAAAAAGAATCCAGGTTAATTTTGTCAAGATGTGCTTGAACCATCATTAAACAACCTGGGTAAGAATCTCACCATATGTGGCCCTTCCTGTTGTGGGCAATTTATTTCATCTCAGAGAGTCTTTTTCCTTATTTGTAAAACAAAGTAACAAGATCCCCTTACAGGGTTGTTCAAAGCAGTTAATATGTGAAAAGCAGCAAAGTGCCTATGGAAGCCATTACTGCCATTCTCAAATTAGCTTACTGCAGACCAAGAAATAAGACATGATTTGGGTAGGACTGAGCCAGATGACCCATGACGTATCTTAAAATGAAATTTTAATTTCTTTGGTTTGGTGGAGAAAGGAGTATAGGGTTGGCAGAAAGCTCCACTGAGGCAGGACTTTGATCTGGAGCTAAGAGTTGCAGGGTTTAGGATGGGGTTTTTGTTGTTCAGTCGATCAGTTGTGTCTGACTCTTTTGCAACCCCATGCACTATAGCCTGCTAGGCTCCTCTGTCCATGGGATTTACCAGGCAAGAATACTGGAGCAGGTTGCCATTTCCTCCTCCGGGGGATCTCCCTGACCCAGGGATCAAACCTGCATCTCCTGCACTGGCAGGTGGATTCCCTAGCAGTGAGCCCCCAGGGAAGCTCCTGATGGTCGGGGTCGGGGCGGTGGCAGTCAGCATAGGGGTGAGCTCAGCTACACAGTGGGCTACAGAAGCAAACTCCCCAAGACGTTTGTCAAGTAGCAGAGCCCTCTCAGCAACCAGGAAACATTCCCGAGGAGCTGCCAAGAATGCTGGAATCCAGGACCTCTGAATTTGCACACCAGCACTCACTGCCCTGGAAAAACTCCAAGTTCCCCTCAGCAACAGTGGGTCAAACACTAAACTAAAAGTAATTTCATTTCACATGTATATCTCACTATTTAACAATTTACAAAGTACCTTTAAGCGTTGGTGAATGTGATCTGACCCTTAGCACACCCCATGCAGCAGCAGGACACTCATCACTAACACGGTTTGGGTTACCAGAGGCACAAAGACTGGGTAAATAACTGCTGTCAAATAACTGGTAACTGGGCGGTCTGAGGCTGGAAATCTAGGTCTTCGGAAAAGAAGACATTTACTGCTAGACTACTAGAAGAGAGCCAAGAACAAAATCTACCTACAGACACAATCGCTGGAGAGAATGTGCAAAAATATTACGCTCTGCACCTGCAAACTGTTTGATACTAGAACTCAAACAACAGGTAAGATTCACCCGTTGGGCAAGAAACTGAAATCTGGGAGAGAGTGTTCGAAGACGGGGAAAGGAGAGGAAGAACACTCAGGAAGATGATGACAATTCCATAACAGAGAAGCCGCTGCGCTAAACGCGGCAGTCACATTACCTCACTGCATCCTCGCAACTCTATGACATGGGCTCTGTTATGATCCCTGCTTTGCAAATGAGAAAACTGAGACTCAGAGGTGAGGTGACCCGCCTAGGCCAGAGGGGTGTATAAGAAAAACTGGATTCAGTAGCAGGGAGGCCAGGCTGCGGAAACACTCAAACCGCCGAGGTCTCTGCACTCCACGCCGCGGGTAACCCGCACCCGGGCAGGGCGTCCGAAAACCTCCTTCCGGGCCGCACGGCCACCTCCTGACCCCTGGACACCGCACTTCGCCCTGGGTCCGTACGACCCTGGGGTCCCCGAGACCCCCTCATCCCCGCTGGCTGCCCAGCCCGCTGCCCGAGTCAGACAGCGTGGCCTGTGCCGCAGTTTGCGCCGCCTGGAATCCGGGCGGGGGTGGACGCAGAGAACAGTTTCGGGGAAGGGGCCCCGGGGGGCGGCCATGCGCCTGTCACGCCTCGAACTTGTTCATCCTGTCTGCTAACATCGTCATTGTCTCACGAACCGCTTCGCTCTGCAAGGTCCCTCCTCCTTGGGTCCGACTACTTCCGGTTGCTCAGCGCACAGCGGAACGTTGGCGCGTAGCCCGGGTAGGGGACGGATATCCCGGTACGCCTTCCTCCTGTGCGGAGGAGTTCAGGTTTGGCGGCTGGGCGGCGTGAGATCGGGTCTCTGTTCCTGTCCCGGTCCTTGAGCCTACCTGCTGCCCGCTCGGCTTAGCCAAGTGCGTCCTGTCCGCCTCTCGAGATGAGCTCCGAGAAGGGCCGCTCCGAATCGTTAAGGGAGCAGGCTCTTGGTGGAAATCCCGACTCCACCCACAGTGGGACTGCTCGATCCTGGACTCTCTCCTAACCTCCCTGAGGCTCTCTATTTGGTACTGACCATCCTATGCTGTGGAGACGGCAATGGCACCCCACTCCAGTACTCTCGCCTGGAAAATCCCATGGACGGAGGAGCCTGGTGGGCTGCAGTCCATGGGGTCGCGAAGAGTCGGGCACGACTGACCGACTTCACTTTCACTTTTCGCCTTCATGCACTGGAGGCGGAAATGGCAACCCACTCCAGTGTTCTTGCC
Source organism: Odocoileus virginianus (assembly GCF_023699985.2). Classification (NCBI taxonomy): domain Eukaryota; kingdom Metazoa; phylum Chordata; class Mammalia; order Artiodactyla; family Cervidae; genus Odocoileus; species Odocoileus virginianus. The sequence continues at coordinate 93,475,169 of NC_069678.1, forward strand.
TAGAGAATCCCAGGGACGGGGGAGCCTGGGGGGCTGCCGTCTATGGGGTCGCACAGAGTCGGACACGACTGAAGCGACTTAGCAGGAGCAGCAGCAGCATCCTATACTGTAGTACCCGTATCTTCACGTTGCTTTGGGGATTGATCGAGATAATGGGTGTCAGGCTGTAGACAAAGTAGCCCTCAAGAAGTGGTAGCGATTGTTCATCTTTGCTTACTTGTCAGGAGCCGCAGAGCTGCCCCCCATCTTCTGAGGCAGTCAGAGCGGCTGACTCGCCGCAGGTAACTGCCCGATGCTCCAGACGCACAGCGGTGCGTGCAGCACGCGCACGCGCGCCCTGGAGTAAATGCAGTGAACCTGCTGATGAGTGATCCCAAAGCCAGCGACCCTGGCTATTTCCGGGGTCTCTTCCCCCCACAACAATGTCCCGTTGTCAGGTGTTTATGTGACACTAACATTTTTTTAATCTTCATTGGCACCGTTGATCCTGTGATGAAGGTGGATAGGAACTGATATTTGTGCCCATATTTACAGACGAAGACACAGTTTCAGGAAGCACAAATGTGCTTGTGTCTTGTCACCAGTAGAACTCAGGCCTCAGGCTCCATCCATATTCTAAAAGCAAGGCCTTACCGACACCGCCCCCACCCCGCCTGCCCCAAAGACCAGCTAGCTACCTTGTTTCCTAATGGGCCAGGGAGGCTGGTCAGGGTCTCTTCTCAGGCTCCCTCCTTCCCACCCTAGCTCTTTCTTGTCTTAACCATCCCTTCAGACCAGTGCAAATTCCCTGGCCTTTGAGAAAAGAAGGAAGATGAGTCATTTCACAAGCCATAGAACTTTCTTAGAATGTCTAAGATTAAGTCAGAGTTGGGAATTCTGAACTCCAAACCTTATTTATCCATCATTGTTCTGGCAAGTCCCTCTTACTCTAGGCCCCAATTTGCACAACCTAAACATAGGGAATAGTGACTCTTGCTTATCCGTGATGCTATGAGGAGCTCTTGACAATGAAAAAAGAGAGTAAAACTCATAAAATATTTGGCGCCTACAGCCCCCAGAAAGCAGGCAGATGCCAGCTGGAGTGGGCTGCCTCCCTTCTTTCAAAAGACCATTGGCCGCCACTCTTCACTTTTCTCTTGACTCCCCTCTTTCAAGAGGCTGCAGGGAACCCGTAAAAGGGAAGAGAGGCCCAGGCCTGGAGGACTAGGGCCAGGGCCGTGTCCAGCAGGGGATAGGATAAACAGAGTCGGAAGGGCTTCAGAAGTGATGGGAGTTGACAACACTTCGCTGAAGTCAGGAGAGTGCCAGGACAAGCAAGCCAGTGCCTCGTGCATGCTGATTCCACTAGCGCACTCTGCCCACATCCCAGCCCCGACCACTCCGGGGTTCCAGCTCTGTCTCTATTTCCCCCACTTTTCTCACATATCCCCCAAGGGTGTTTCCCAAAGAGCATACTCATGACCTCAGCATCAGAACACAGCTGATAAGACTCCACGTGGCTAGCAGTGATCCGTCAGCTCAGTCAGAGGAGGGCAGATAGGAGTGGGGGTCCCCGGAAAATGGCAGGGCAGGCACTCAGTTGTAGTGGGCCATGAGGAAGATGCCAGCAGTGCCACAGACAAAGAGTGAGAGCATGGCCAGGAAGCAGACTCGATCCTGTACTCAGCCCACCAGAACACTCCTGGTTCCCCTGAGAGTGGGAGGCAGGGTAAGACATGACCAGAGGTGACACCAAGGCGGGATCTCTGGAGCATCCTTAGCCATCCAGCAGGCTTCTGCTCTTCATTTCCGTGACCCCTTCTGACATATGTTAGGTCTGACCCTGAATTTTTCCATAGGCCCATGGTGCCACTCCCAATCCCACTTTTTCCATGCCATTGGCCTACCATGGCCACCCCACTCATCCTGCCCTGTCTCAGGTCCAAGTCCCTCACCCGGTGTGCAAACCCCACCCCACCCCCTGCTGACTTACACTGTCAAAGTGAGTCTGCTGGTGTCGGGCGTGGGCAATGAGGTTGCAGGTCTCCACACAGGCCTGGATGGCGTTCCTGAGAAGGGAAGGAAGGAGGTGGGCTCAGGAATTAAAGAGTCAGCCTTATTTACTGATGAGTGGCACGGCCTGGGAGGTCTCGGGCACCTTCTTGGCCACGAGGAAGAGGAAGATGGTCTGGGCCAGGAGCACGTTGATGGCAACAGTACACTTCTGGCCCCCCCGCTGCCCACGACCAAGAGGCCCTCAGAGCCAGTCTCAACCTCCGCACCGTGGGGCAGCGCCCTCCCCACAAGGATTCTGTGCCCCGGGTCCCAGGTCACGGTGCCATTCTGCCCTCCCCACTCCCTGTGCCACTGGCCGGGCCACAGCCCCCCTCCCACCAGCACTAGGTACCCTTGGCAGGAAGGATGTAGATGAGGATGGCCACGGAGGAGATGAGGACACAGGGTGCGATGATGTTGGTGACGTAGAAGAGAAGCTTGCGCTGGATAAACAGGTAGAAGACGTCCTTTTGGTGGCCTGCCTCCTCGGCTGGGGACACCTTGTCCAGCAGCATCTTGGCTGGCCAGTGCCGGATCGCCCACTCGCTGTTTTCTGCGGGAAGTAGGCTGGGGTGAGCACAGGGACTGGGGGCGGGCAGCCCACAGGACCAGCTGCAGGGCAGCCAGTCTGTACCCACAGGAGCACCACTGTGCACAGATGGATGCTCGATGGCCCTCCCGCCAAAACCAGAGTCATTAGCAATGAGTAAGATCACTGTCCTGGGCCTTTAAATTACGTGCATTTTATGGTTCAATGTTACTGTTGGCTTCCCTGGTGGCTCAGATGGTAAAGAATCGCCCTGGGTTTGATCCGCAGGTTGGGAAGATCCCCTGGAGGAGAGCAGGACAACCCACACCAGGATTCTTGCCTGGAGAATTCCCATGGACAGAAGAGCCTGCTGGACTACAGTCCATGGGGTCGCAAACAGTGGGACACCAGTGAGTGATATAAAGGCTGACGTATGGTTTACAGGAGTTTTCATCTTGAGTGTCACGGGAGGGGGCGTGGTCTCTGCCTGGCCCCGTGCCCACAGCCAGGTCCAGCAGGGGCCTTGGATGCAGATTACCTGTGAAGGCCCTGGCGTCGATGAAAATCCACTCGATGGTCTGACCATCTTTCTGGCTCAGCTGCAAATTGATCTCCTTGGTGCTGTAGGTCTGGGACCTGGGAGATGGGGAGGGAAAGTGGATAAACTGGAGTGCGTGTAGACTCACCCCGGAGGTCACATAGACCATCACCTAAGGGCAACTGTGGACAGTTTTGCCTCAAAAAGCGCAGTCAAAAATTTCTGAGTTCTCCACAAAACCTTGGCATGATAGGGGGCGGGGCAGGGAGTCAGCTCTTTTTTTGGAGTCTAGAGAAGTTTCAGCTGAAGGACCAGGAGGCTGCAGCTCCGGTGCACCCCTCATGGCGAGAGCCCAGGTCCGTCTCTCCCATTGCCTCCAGGGCAGGAGGGGCAGATGGTGAAAAGGAAATACAGCCTGTACCTCTCAGATCTGTTTCCCTTATTAAAGCAAAACAAACTGCTCCTCTAAAATAGGGGGAAGCCCTCCCACAGACCGCCATCCCCCCACTGAGGGAGGAGGACACTGAAACAGCCTCAGCGTCTCCCTGGGTCTGAGGGTGCAGTGGTCTGACCTGTGTGTGCACGCGTGTGTGCACGTGTCATGGGTGGGTGTGTTCCTTCTGGCCCACCACCGCAGTCTCTGATGGTCCTAGCACCTAGTCAGAGCCTCACACTCTGTATTTGCTAAACAGGCAAAGACATGAGGTCTGGCACCTCTTCTGGCTCCAGGGACCGGCACATCAGTGTCAGTCTGTCCGAAGCGTCCAGGACCTCTAGGTCCCCGTCCCCGTGGGCTCGTCCCCACCAGGTGCCTTTCACTGCAGCAGGGCGGGGCCTGGTCCGCGGCCCCCTCTCGCTCGGGCCCACGTTCATTCGACCTGATCTGTCCTCTCCTCTGGAGTGCGGGTCTCCCTTGGAGTGCAGTCAGCGGAGCAAGGCGGGGTTGGGGGTCCGTGGGAACCGGCACTTTCCACGGTTATCTCCTAACCAGCAGGTGGCAGAGCTGGGGTCTCCCCCTCACCTCCTGCTTCCCTGTCCTTCCCTTTTTCCTCCTGGTTTTTCTGGGGCTGGGGGCAGGATCTCTGTCCAGGGTGTGGGATGAGGAGGGGCTGTTAGTGACATCTGCGGCCCCTGCTTCCCAGGCTCCCCTCCAGGCCCCAGGCTCCTGCCTGCGAGGTGAGCCAGCCCTGTCTGCTGACCCTCCTGCCCTGGGTACCCTCTGAGGCCACAGCGGCTCCACCCTCACCTCCCACCCCCCACAGGTAGGAGCAAAGTCTCAGGCCCAGCCTCCCACCTCCAGAAGAGGGAGGGAGACAACCTTGGACCTTTCAGTCGATACCTTGGGAAAGCCCCAGCAGGCTGGGGTCAGGAGGCCCCTGTGGGCTCTGGTGACCTGGGCCAGCCCCACAGTCTCCCTGCTGGCTTCAGGCCCTCTCTTGTATTTGAAGGAAGACAGGAGGGGGACAGTGGGCATCTGGAAATGGTGAGGAGACACCCATGCACTTGCCACCCTGGGCTAGGACCTTCCACGCCTCCCACATCAGGCCCCTCCAGGCCATGGATGTGCTTGCCCCTCCCCTCACCCCAAACCACCCTGATCTTCTGGCCCCACCAGGGGGTGGACAAAAGGGCAGCCGGGGGGGGGGGGGTGACTAACCCAGAGCTGACCAGGTGAACTTTGAGGGCAGTGTCCCAGGACATGATGGTGGGACCCAGAACTATGCTGGCTCTGGTGGCCAAACATAGCCGGCTAGACACAGAAGCGGGCATAAACTGGATGCTGACATATTGAAATCTCAGGAGAGGTGGAAGCCAGGCTCTTCAGATGACAGGCTGCTCCGGCCGTGATTCAGAACTCAGGCCTTGGGATTCTGCCTGTTCCTCTGGGTGATTTGGGGTGAGTCACTTTCTATTAGTGTTGGATTATGTTCCCCAGAAGATGTGTTGATGTCCTAACCCTAAGGACCTCAGAATGTGATCTGGTTTGGAAACAGCTTTTGCAGATATAAAGTTAGTTCAGTTCAGTTGCTCAGTCGTGTCCAACTCTTTGTGACCCCATGGACTGCAGCACGCCAGGCTTCCCTATCCATCACCAACTCCTAGAGTGTACTCAAACTCATGTCCATTGAGTCCGTGATGCCATCCAACCATCTCATCCTCAGTCGTCCCCTTCTCCTCCAGCCTTCAATCTTTCCCAGCATCAGGGTCTTTTCCAATGAGTCAGTTCTTCGCATCAGGTGGCCAGAGTATTGGAGTTTCAGCTTCAGCATCAGTCCTTCCAATGAATATTCAGGACTCATTTACTTTAGGATGGACTGGTTGGATCTCCTTGCAGTCCAAGGGACTCTCAAGACTTCTCCAACTCCACAGTTCAAAAGCATCAATTCTGCGGTGCTTAACTTTCTTTTATAGTCCAACTCTCACATCCATACATGAGTACTGGAAAAACCATAGCTTTGACTAGACACACCTTTGTTAGCAAAGTAATGTCTCTGCTTTTTAATATGCTGTCTAGGTTGCTCATAACTTTTCTTCCAAGGAGGAAGTGTCTTTTAATTTCATGGCTGCAGTCACCATCTGTAGTGATTCTGGAGCCCCAAAAAACAAAGTCTGTCACTGTTTCCCCATCTATTTGCCATGAAGTGATGGGACCAGATGCCATGATCTTAGTTTTTTGAATGCTGAACTTTAAGCCAACTTTTTCACTCTCCTCTTTCACTTTCATCAAGAGGCTTTTTAGTTCTTCTTAGATTTCTGCCATAAAGGTGGTGTCATCTCCATATATGAGGTTATTGATACTTCTCCTGGCAATCTTGATTCCAGCTTGTGCTTCCTCCAGCCTGGCATTTAACATGATGTACTCTGCATACAAGTTAAATAAGCTGGTGACAATATACAGCACTGACGTACTTCTTTTCCTGTTTAGAACCAGTCTGTTGTTCCTTGTCCAGTTTTAACTGTTGCTTCCTGACCTGCATACAGGTTACTCAAGAGACAGGTCAGGTGGTCTGGTAGTCACATCTCTTGAAGACTTTTCCACAGTTTCTTGAGTTCCACATAGTCAAAGGCTTTGGCATAGTCAAAGCCTTTCTACTTTCTAGTAAAGCAGAAGTAGATGTTTTTCTGGAACTCTCCTGCTTTTTCAATGATCCAGCAGATGTTGGCAATTTGATCACTGGTTCCTCTGCCTTTTCTAAATCCAGCTTGAAGTTCACGATTCACATACTATTGAAGTCTGGCTTGTAGAATTTTGAGCACTACCTTACTAGCGTGTGAGGTGAGTGCAATTGTGCAGTAGTTTGAGCATTCTTTGGCATTTTCTTTCTCTGGGATTGGAATGAAAACTGACTTTTTCCAGTCCAGTGGCCACTGATGAGTTTTCCAAATTTGCTGACATATTGAGTGTAGCACCTTCACAGCATCATCTTTTAGGATTTGAAATAGCTCAGCTGGAATTCCATCACCTCCACTAGCTTTGTTCCTAGTGATGCTTCCTAAGGCCCACTTGACTTCGAGTTCCAGGATGTCTGGCTCTAGGTGAGTGATCACACCATCATGATTATCTGGGTCATGAACATCTTTTTTGTATAGTTCTTCTATGTATCCCTGCCACCTCTTCTTAATATCTTCTGCTTCTGTTAGGTCCATACCATTTCTGTCCTTTATTGAGCCCATCTTTGCAGGAAATGTTCCCTTGGTATCTCTAATTTTCTTGAAGAGATCTCTAGTCTTTCCCATTCTGTTGTTTTCCTCTATTTCTTTGCACTGATCACTGAGGAAGGCTTTCTTTTCTCTCCTTGCTGTTCTATGGAACTCTGCATTCAAATGGGTGTATCTTTCCTTTTCTCTTTGCCTTCTGCAAAAAGTGAAGTGCAGGTCACACTGGTCTACAGTGGGCCCTTCATCCACTATGCTCAGCTGTTTCAGTCATGTCCCAACTCTTTGCAACCACATGGACTGTATCCCGCCAGGTTCCTCTGTCCATGCCATTCTCCAGGCAAGAATACTGGAGTGGGTAGCCATTCCCTTCTCCAGGGCATCTTCCCGACCCAGGGATGGAACCCACATCTCCTTTGTCTCCTGCACTGCAGACAGATTCTTTACTACTGAGCCACTGGGGAAGCCCCTCTGTCCTTGCAAAAAAGGACAGACACACAGGTGGAAGCTGAGGCGACAAAGGCGGCAGAGAGTGGAGGAGCTGCAAGCCAAGGACTTCCTGCCACATGGGAAATTAATTAGATAGTCATGGGACAGATACTTCCAAATTGCCTTTGAAAGAGCATGACCCTGCCAACACTGTGATTCTGTTGGCCTCTAGCGTCCAGAAGTGTGAGAGAGTAAATTTCCACCCAGTTTGTGATCGTCTGTGATGGTGGCCCAGGGAACCATACAGTTCCTGATACTCAACCCATCTGGGAAATGGGATAATATAACCCATCTTGCTGGGAGGACTGAAGGATACCCACTGGGGCTTCCAGCGAAGGGCTGGCAGGGATCATCATCATTGCTCTAGACTGGCACTCTGTACATGCTGGGAATCCATAAGATGCTGTCTCCTGGCACGAACATGATAATAGCAACAGCCTGATCCTAGAAGGCACCGAGGGAGATGTTGGCACCTCGAGAACGGAAAGAGAAAGGGACCTGGGGCTGCAGTGTGGCGGTGGGGGAGGGGCTCCCCAGGTCATGTGTGGCCTGATGTTCAGAAGGTGTCTGAGTATCGGGGGTTCCCCTTGCCCCGAGGGCCCTTCCTCAGGTGTGGCCTGTCTCCTTCAGCTTGCCAGATTTAGTTGCTGCTCTGATTTTTCCCTCCTTTTGGGCTGGACTTGACTATTCTTTTTTTCCTTTGGCCACACTGCGAGGCTTGCAAGATCCTAGTTCCTGGACCAGGGATTGAATGTGGGCCACGGGAGTGAAAGCCCGGTATCCTAGTCAATAAAACACTCTTGAGAGTCCCTCAGACTACAAGGAGATCAAACCAATCAATCCTAAAAGAAATCAACCCTGACTGTTCACTGGAAGGACTGATGCTGAAACTCCCAATATTTTAGCCACTTGATGGGAAGAACCAATTCTTTGGGAAAGACCCTGATGCTGGGAGACTGAAGGCAGGAGAAGAAAGGGACAATAGAGGACGAGATGGTTGGATGGCATCACCGATGCAATGGACTTGAGTTTAAGCAAGCTCAGGGAGATGGTGAAGGGCAGGGAAGCCTGGCGTGCTGCAGTCCACAGGGTCACAAAAAATCAGACACGACTGAGCAACTGAACAAGGGCACCAAGGGACTCCTAGGCTGAACCTGCGCTTTATAAGGGAGAGGCAAGGCTGCTGTTTGGGGTTGGGGGAGGGTGTTGAGTCCGGGCTGCCCCCTGCAGGCTTCATGGGTGTCTAAAAACGGATGGGTCCTGTACCTGAACAAAGGACTCTGTGGTTGGTGAGACCCCTGGCTTCTGACCCGGTATGTTCACCAGGGGTCACAGGCATGGAAGCATGCAGACCATGCTCTTCACGCCTCCAATTCAGAACCCAATCTTTTGTGTACATCCCATGAACCATTCAGTCGCCATACTCCCCTCCTCAACCCCTTTCTTCCGAAGCAGTTGGGAGGAGAAGGGGGTCTTCCCCACCATCTCCCCTCCCCCAGACTCAGTCCGGCCTTCTTCAGCAGAGCCAACCCCCTACTCTGGTCACTGGTATCCTGTGGGGGCAGCAGGTGGGGTGTCACAATTCTTTTCCACTGTAATCACAGACTCCAACTTTTTTGTCTTCATTTAGTGAGAAAAGTTGGAGAGTTCAGGGGAATGTTGCTTAAAATACCAGGAAAACAAAAACAAAATACAGCAAGTCCAGATGAGTTTGGAGAATGAGGTTCACCTCTTAGGTTGAACCATATGAAGTCCATCAAAGTGGTCCAATACATTCAAAAGAGCTACAGCAGACTTAATTTTGTAGAACTCTTTATATCTTCACAGGTGGCACTAGAGGTAAAGAACCCACCTGCCATGGAAGAGACATAAGAGACCTGGGTTCTATGCCTGGGTCAGGAAGATCCTCTGGAGGAGGGCATGGCAACCCACTCCTGTATTCTTGCCTGGAGAATCCAATGGACAGAGGAGCCTGGTAGGCTACAGTCCGTGGGGTCACAGCTAAGGCGACTTAGCACAAGCACACTGCCGATTAACAATGGTGCGATAGTTTCACGTGGACAGCAAAGGGACTCAGCCACACATACACATGTATCCATTCTTCCCTAACTCCCCTCTTGTCCAGGCTGCCACATAACATTGAGCAGAGTTCCATGTACTGAACAGTAGGTCCTTGCTGGTTATCCACTTTAAATACAGCAGACAGTCATGTCTGTTCCAAACTCTCTTAATTATTCCTTGTCCCCACCCTTCCCCCTTGGCCACCATAATTTCATTCTCTAAATCTGCCGGTGTTTCTGTTTTGTAAGTTCACTTGTATCAATTCTTTTTAGACTCCATATATAAGGGAGGTCATACGATACTTCTCCTTCTCTGTCTGACATGCTTCACTCAGTATGACAATCTCGAGGTCCGTTCATGTTGTTGCCAATGGCATTACTCATTCTTTTTAATGACCAAGTGTATATCCCACTCTGTATATATAGCACATCTTTATTCATTCCTCTGCTGATGGACATTTAGGTTGCTCCCATGTCTTGGCTATTGTAAAAGAGTGCAGCAGCTTTATTTCAAAATGTCAATATTTACAACATGCCAAAAACTACATCGTTCTCACCATTTAAACATGATAGAAATCTTTAGAAAAGAAGAGCACAGGTAGGCAAAATTCTTTTATGTTAAATGTGTGCCATTTTGAATACCATTGTTCAACCCTGTGCAAACTGGCCCACAATTGTGCCTGTCTCCTGTCCTTTTCTTGTCTTCTTTCTTTCTTGTGATCTCTCTCCATAAGCTTTTTCTTTCCTCAGTCTTGCTGCAGGTATTTCTTTGAAATGTGCTAATTTAATGCCTTCAATTTCTACTATAATATTCACATTTCTCCCCACGTCTACATGAAAGATTCTCCCTAGTCAAAACTTTTTCTTCTTATGGCTTTCATATCATTTTGTTAATATGAGATGATCTATGTAGAAAGCATCGTCTCTCTGATGAAGAGACATCTGCTGGAATTATGTGATTTCTTTCCATTTCCTTCCATTTATTTTCTTTCATGAAAATAAACTGTAATACACTATATTTAAAATAGATCCCTTGTCATAGCAATATTTCTATACATTCAGTGCTCTAAATTTCTACCTGTATCAGTGCAAAAAGAGATTTCTGGAAATGGTTATTATTCACAAATTATGGCTATTTCTGACAGGGAGACTGATTTTTGTTTTGCTTCTTACCTCTTCTTTGTGCTTTCCCACTTGGCTTGAACTCTTTAAGCATTTGCACAAATGCAAACTGTGAAGATTATAAAACCAAAGTGCAAGGGCATTGAGTAGATACCTTATCAAGGATACAAAGTTGACAGTGCAGTATCTCACTCAGTAAATATTAACGTGTAAACCACTGAGACATAAGCAATTTCTTGCGATTCAATGTAATACAATCTATTAGACCTTTAATAATAACTATTTGGGCCAGGTGTTATCAGACTCAATTTGCAGATAAGGCTAATGAGGTGCAACCATCTATTAGACTTTTAATAATAATTATTTGAGCCAGGTGTTATCAGACCCAATTTGCAGGTAAGGCTAACTGAGACGCAGAGAAATTGAGTGACATGGCCAAGACCAGACCATCAGAAACTGGAGGAGCAGAGGGGAAAAGCAATCCCACCTGGTGCTGAAGGCCACTCTCTTGACCAGTGCCCTACCCTCCCTCCTGAGCACACGGGGACCTCCTGGCTGCTGTCAGGGTTCACCAAAGGGTGTTGACACAAAGGTCAAAGGTTCTTCTTGAAAGGATAGAGGGTTTGCCTCCCGCTAGGGGAGACCTGGCTGTGCTGAGGCAGGAGGAAGCAAGGTGGAGCAACTGTGATGGCACTTGGGGGTAAAGGTGGGGGTCCACAGGAGGCAGAAGAAGCAGAGGGTGGGAGAACAGGGGCCTGGAAGGGCTGGAGTGAGATGGGAGACTGGAAGCCAGGGCCTCAAATGCTACTGAAGTCCTCCCAGCATCCATCTTGCACCCCTAGGTTGGTTCTGCCCCCCTAGGGCCCTGGAGGTCTCAGAGGCTGAGTGGGAGTTGGTTCAGCTACTCTCTGAGTCCAGTTGCCACCCATGGAGGAGAAGGCGGAGGACAGAGACACCAGGATCCTCCAGTTGGGCATGTCACCCCCTGCCCAGAGCGTCAGGACCCATCACTCAAGGTCCAGTGGAGGCTGGCAGCCAGGTCAGGGGACCAGAGGTTGGCAGGGAACAGCATAAACTCTCCGAGGCAGTGAGCGAGGCATTAGCAAGTCACCTTGCCTGCTAAGCCCCCTCCCCTGTGCACACGTGCGTGTGCGCGCACTCACACACATATGCTAAAATGCAGCCTGGTTGCATGGTAATGGCTTTGCGACAGCAGGAATTAGCTGCAGCATTAGCAGCAGGCAGGTTTAGGTGGTGAGTGGAAAGCAGGCTGAGGACAGAGGCCCCAGGCTGAGACTGAGGAATACCAAGGGAGGAAGCAGGCCCCCAGGGGCGGGCCCTGGGGCCCTGGAGATGCTGCAGAGGCGGGGGCATGGGTAGGATGCAAAGGGCTTGGTGAGGGCCAAGGCCAGGGGGTTGGCCCCTGCCCACTGCTGCCCCGTCCTTTTCTTCCTGTGTCCAAGGCCTGTGAGTGGACAGCTAACCAGGGGCACTAACTCAGGACCTGAAATCACGGCCACACAGCCCGTGTCCTGGCCTGGCCTCAGGGCCATGCTGCTCCTCAGTCCTGAACTGTTGCGTCCTCTGACAAGAGGCGCGGGGGAGGCAAGGCTGATGAAAGCATCCCTCAGGAGAGAAGACATGTATTGTGTGCATGGCAGGGGTGGCAGGATTCACATGAGCTGTTTCCCTGTGACCATCAGAACCTGGGAAGCAGGGCCAGGTTATCCAGCAATGCAGGTGGTGGAGGGGAGTGGGTTGTGGACGAAAGATCCCTTCCTCCCCCAGATCAGGAAACTGAAATGAGCCACCAGCTGGGTCTTCAGCAAGAGCCTCTGAATGGCTGTTTCAGGGTGAGAACACTGGGGGCTTATTCCTTTCCCATACCCCCTTAGCCAGCGGGCCTTGGGAGGGGCTGCAAAGCCCCAGTTTAAAAAAAAAAAAAACGAACAGGGCAGCAAGCTGGAATCTTCCAGGCTGCTTGGGATGCTAAGGTTGAGGTGATATGGGGCTGGTGCTGGTCCCTGGAGTACCTAGGGTCCCATCCTTGGTATCTGCCATGGGGTGCTGGTGAGTCATGCCTGTCAGTCTGACAAAAAAAAACATTGGACATCATGCACAGAAAAGCTTGGGACAGAGACTGCCAAGATTTCTAAAGGGAATTAAATTTGTTAATCTCCCAGCAGATAAACAACGTCAAAATGTGTACTCCTAAAAAAAAAGTTAAGATCAACTTATATATTAACAATATAAAAATTTTATTTGAAATTAGTATCTTGAGGGCAATAAAGGCCTTTAAGTACCATCTAATAAAATATACATTTCCAAAATTACCCTGTATGCAAGAACTGCTCTAAAACATTAAAATAAATCCTTTACAACCTAAACGATTACAACAGATTTATATTTGTGTAAATTTGGGTAGGAAATGGGGGGGTTCCAAAGAGAACTTCAACTCTGTAATGAGTTAAATACATACATATTTGTGTATTACTGATATAATTAAATAGTAAGTTGTTCATGGGCAACTAAGAAGCTAGTATCTACTAAAGTTCCTTTAAGTTCTAAAAATTATAGGGCTCCACAGTGACCAGGGCTAAAACGAATGAGGGACACCCACATGGTCTTTCCCAGCTCTTAAGTACATTATGGAAGAAAGAGCACTGGGGACCATGGCTAAAGTTTAAAACTTGTGAAATGATGTATATACATAGGCAAAACATTGTACTCCGACTAAAGATTTTGTTGCTTGCAGGTTCAATGTGGTACAGATATGGATTATATACTGGAATGGTTTAGGCACAAAGAAAAGCAAACATTTTAGGGATACAGAATTTTTTTTTTTAAGGGATACAGAATTTATTTAATAAAGAATAATGTACCTGATCTTGGTATCTTTCTTAATCATTATAATTTGGGAAAAAAAATAAACCAATCAATGATAGATACCTAGCACTTATATTCCTTTATAGAAGAACGTTTTTTAGAGTTATCTCCAATTTAAATTATTAGTTCTGTTTCAATGGGAGTGCCCATGTATTTTAGGGTAAAGTTGGTCTAACATCAGTGCCAATATTAGTTTCACCTCAGTGCTATTAAATTCAAACAGCAATGAATTTAACTGCTCAGGCTATTATAAGGGGAGTGCTAAGCCCCTGAGGAAGCAGTCCAGAACAGGTCTATGACTTCCATTCAGTCAGCAATTAAGAATCACTGTCTACAGACCACAGCCGACTTTTATAGTGTAAAGTCTAGAAACCAGAATACTTCTTCACTTGAGATGTTTCTTTCTTGACAATCATCTTGTAAATAATTTCTGTCTCAATACTACGGAAAGAGACTTCTAATTTTTGTAAAATCTTTATTATTTTCCTTATTATAACATCTATTCAGGACACACACACTTTCAGTACCTCTTCAGGAAATGGCAGCGTTGCACTGTATTAGCTCTGGTTTCCCCCTGCCACCCCAAGCAGTTACCTGGCAATTGATACAAAGCCTAATTCCTACCAGAACATACAGAGAAGGTGTATCACATCACAAGTCCCTCCTTGATGCTTTTACCTTCTCTAGTCTGAAGGTCAAAGTTTCCAGTGCTGTGTCTGAACTTGCACTGAAATGTTTGCCATAAATAAAACAAAGATGGAATTAATATATTTTTTAATTGTAGGGGGTGAAGGAGGATTCTACAAAGGCGGATTTCACTTTCTAAGTAGCATTATATTGGTCTACATTAATAATTTCCCCAGCAGGCTGTCCATGACTTCACTTTGAACAATCGGAGCCTTTGTACCTCAGATCCCCTTACATGTGACATTTGATCAAAGTTTTAAAATGAGCAGCTAATGGAGGTGGAGAAAAGTGCTGCTCAGTAAGGCATTATACAAAGCCATCCCACAGCCCATTTGGAGGTTACTGAATGGTTGGATCACAGACGTTTCCTAGGTAAACATTATATTCAGGCTTTAAGCTAAAATTTCTGTACACTGAATACTATATTTATTGCATGTCATCATCCTTTTCCTCCGAGAAACATCCCCTAAACATCACTGAAGCATGACAAAAGAAACTTCTTCAGTTCTTTTACACTGGTGTGTTTTTAAAGATAAATGCAAGGAACCAACAATTAAATGTATTCTTATTCAAGCTCTCTGTACACAGCCTTAAAAAAACATAAAGTCTGCCTCCTTGCCCCCCAAAAAAGATTTCAAGTAACTAAAGTACCTACATTACCAGTTCCAGAATTAGTGGCAGTCATTCTGATGAGATGGGATATGAAAACAATGCTAGTAACATCAGTTCATTAATTTATACCTAAAAGTCCTTATCCAAGGAAATACTCCCCAAAGAAATGGAGGAAGAAAAATTAGTAAAGGAAGTATCTCATACTTCAACATGGTATATGAGGAAAGACGGCTGAAAGGAAATCTTGCAGGGAATTTTATCCCTTTGAACTTTTAAATAAACTCTTAAGTAAGATTATGCAAACCAACTAAAGATGGGTCCTGATTAGAGGGAAAAAATGCACCCCTTCTCCAAGTCAGTTCTGGAGGCTTTCTCCAGGGTTGTGCTGAGTAAAGAAAGACCTCCTAACAAACCAGCATTCTTTTCCACATGATCAGAGCTAATTGGCCCCCCTGCAGACTAAGTGACCAATCACATCAGCTTCAGCTGAAACCAGCCCCCACGACATTATAAACAGAGGAACGTGATCTGTAAATCCAGTCCAAGAAGAGAACCCACAAACTGGACTTGTAGTTTAATTACTTTATCAAAAAGACAGATTGAAAATTTCCTCAAGACTTGCCTCTGTATATACATTGACCCAGCAAAAGAACTGGTGAGTACCTGAGATAATACTCAATCCTATTTCTTTCCTTAAGGGAAACAAACAAATGAAAAAAATTACTGACAAATAGGGACAGAACTAGATATTGCTAATAGTTTTACAACAAAGACATTACCTATAGGTAATACATTCTTTATTCTTTTTCCTCAATTTTAGACACAGAGTAACAGTCTTATCGAAAGCATTATTGAAAATTTTCTTAACTGTTTTACTAAATGTGTACTAATTCTGAATTATAATACAGAAATGAGAGAAGAAAAATCAGAAAAAATTTGGTGGCTTTTAGAAAAAAAAAATAGTATCTTTTTCTTTTGGATGGCATTAAAGAAACCAAAAATGAGCATAAAATATACAGTAATGCTGTAATCATGTAACAACTGTACTTATTATAACTTGTATCTAACTGTGTAATATGATCTGCACTACTACATTACAACATGACAATAAAAGACATAATTTTGAGTGCTACAATCTAATAAGTATTCGAATGAATTCATTATTTGGATGACCACTGAAGCAGTCAAAATATCATTTTTATAAGGTACAATTTTTTCCATCAAATTATTTATGTGTGTACAAATATTTTTCTGGCCCACACAGAGAAATAGAAGCAAACCATACCGAGCTTCTATTCTATGTTCTACTGGGACCAATTTACAAGAATCATATAAATACAGACAAAGACGAAGACAATAAAAAAGCACTTGTGTGCCTGTAGGGATACAAAAATTACCTTGATGGGAGGGAGATTCAGGATGGGAACACAAGTACACCCATGACTGATTCATGTCAATGTATGGCAAAAACCTCTACAATATGGTAATTAGCCTCCAATTAAAATAAATAAATTTTAAAAAATTACTTTAAACTGTAATAATAGGAACATAATATCTGTTCATCAAACACTTTTAAATTCGATATAAAGAAAATCTACATACATTAGGCAATAATAATTTAATGCTTTAAATGTCATATGAGCAGATGTAAAATCATATAAAAAAATCATACAAGAAACCTGTAAGAGTTGAGGGAAATGGTAGTAAGTTTACAAACATGCAGGATTTTAAAGGAGCATGTTATTTAATTCCCTCTTTTCTTTCTCTCTCTAATATAAGGAAACCTGGCCAAGGGGATTGGCTGGCTTGCCCAAACTGACACAGCTATGTAACCAACAGAGCCAGAACCCCGTCAGCTACATTTCCCACCCTGTCTTCATTACGCTAAACCACACTGACAACACGAGTCCAAAGAACAGAATTATTCAGGGTACTCTGTTAAGTGGGGATCAAAGTCACTTTGCAGCACCATATAGGTGTATAGATCTAGAATGGTTTTATACATAAAAAGGATAATGCTTCACTGTTTTGATATTAGCTTTCTGTTCACGGGCTTTTCCTTGTATTTAGTTATTCAGTTGCAAGAGAAATATGAAATCCATAAAAACCTAGAGCAAGAGTGCTACAAAATCTGTAAGGAAGAAGTTACAATCCTGAAAAGGCCCAAATGACAACAGTTAATTTTAATAGCTATAGTATGTATACAAAGGTTATCCCCTCAGGTAACGAATTTTATAACTTAATGAAGCAGGCTGAAAACCAAGAACCATGGACCTCTCCCTTCATAAACGACTGTGACACAATAAAAAATCAGTGGTTCCGTAAGTGGAACAGCACTAGTGTACAGATCCACAGTGGGCGTTTTGGCACAGGCACAAAGCAAGAAACAATAAAAGTCTAAGCCATGGACAAAGCCAAACCACACAGCAATTATAGACTTAGTGAAGGCAGCCAATTACTCTCTGCTGTTATATCCTTCAAGTGTCACAATGTCTTCTCTTTCACAAAATTATGATGAAAGTATGACATTTATAAAATTAAATTCACATCTGATAAACTACAAATTTGGTAATGTTTTATAGAAACTCTTCTCCACATTTTAACTCTACTGTTCTGCAGAAGCCAAGACTAGACTGTAATAATTCTGGTTTTCGGTTCAGTTCAGTCAGTCATGTCTGACTCTGTAACTCCATGGACTGCAGCACGCCAGGCCCCCCTGTCCATCACCAACTCACAGAGCCTACTCAAACTCTCTCCATCGAGTCAGTGATGCCATCCAACCATCACATCCTCTGTTGTCCCCTTCTCCTCCCACCTTCAATCTTTCCCAGCATCAGGGTCTTTCCCAGTCAGTCAGTTCTTCGAATCAGGTGGCCAAAGTATTAGAGTTTCAGCTTCAGCACCAGTCCTTCCAATGAATAATCAGGACTGATTTCCTTTAGGATTGACTGGTTAGATCTCCCTGCAGTATAAGGGACTCTCAAGAGTCTTCTCCAACACCACAGTTCAAAAGCATCAATTTTTTGGTGCTCAGCTTTCATTATAGTCCAACTCTCACATCCATACATGACTCCTGGAAAAACCGTAGCTTTGACTAGACAGAACTTTGTTCGCAAAATAATGTCTCTGCTTTTTACTATGCTGTCTAGGTTGGTCACACCTGTTCTTGCAAGGAGCATTTTTTAATTTCATGGCTGCAGTCACCATCTGCAGTGATTTGAGAGCCCCCCAAAAATAAAGTCTCTCACTGCTTCCACTGTTTCCCCATCTATTTACCATGAAGTGATGGGATTGCATGCCATGATCTTTATTTTATGAATGGTGAGTTTTAAGCCAACTTTTTCACTCTCCTCTTTCAGCTTCATCAAGAGGCTCTTTAGTTCTGATCCTCACTTTCTGCCATAAGAGTGGTGTCATCTGCATATCTGAGGTTATTGATATTTCTGCCAGCTATCTTGACTCCAGCTTGTGCTTCATCCAGCCTGGCATTTCGCATGATGTGCTCTGAAGAGAAGTTAAATAAGCAGGGTGATAAGCAGGGTAACAATACACAGCCCTGACATAATGCTTTCTCGATTTGGAACCAGCCTGTTGTTCCATGCCCAGTTCTAACTGCTGCTTCCTGACTTGCATACAGATTTCTCAGAAGGCAAGTCAGATGGTCTGGTATTCCCATCTCTTGAAGAATGTTTCACAGTTTCTTGTGATCCACACAGTCACAGCCTTTGGTGTAGTCAATAAAGCAGAAGTAGATGTTTTTCTGGAACTCTCTTGCTTTTTCGATGATCTAAAAGATGTTGGCAATTTGATCTCTGGTTCCTCTGCCTTTTCTAAATTCAGCCTGAACATCTGGAAGCTCACAGTTCACATACTGTTGAAGCCTGGCTTGCAGAATTGTAAGTAAGCATTACTTTGCTAGTATGTGAGATGAGTGCAATTGTGCGGTAGTCTGAACATTCTTTGGCATTGCCTTTCTTTGGGACTGGAATGAAAATTGACCTTTTGTAGTCCTGCGGCCACTGTTAAATTTTCCAAATTTGCTGGCATATTGAGTGCAGCACTTTAACAGCATCACCTTTTAGGATTTGAAATAGCTCAACTGGAATTCCATCACCTCCACTAGCTTTGTTCCTAGTGATGCTTCCTAAGGCCCACTTGACTTCACACTCCAGGATGTCTGACTCTAGGTGAGTGATCACACCATCACGGTTATCTGGGTCATGAAGACCTTTTTGTATAGTTCCTCGGGGTATTCTTGCCACCTCTTCTCAACATCTTCTGCTTTGTTAGATCCATACCATTTCTGTCCTTTATTGAGCCCATCTTTTCATGAAATGTTCCCTTGGTATCTCTGATTTTCTTGAAGAGATCTCTAGTCTTTCCCATTCTATTGTTTTCCTCTATTTCTTCATATTGTTCAATTAAGAAGGCTTTCTTATTTCTCCTTGCTATTCTCCAGAACTCTGCATTCAGTTGGGTATATTTTTCCTTTTCTCCTTTGCTTTTTGCTTCTCTTCTTTACTCAGCTATTTGTAAGGCCTCCTCAGACAACCATCTTACCTTTTTGCCTTTCTTTTCCTTGGGGATGGTCTTGATCACTGCCTCCTGTACAATGTCATGAACCTCTGTCTATAGTTCTTCAGATACTCTACCAGATCTAATCCCTTGAATCTATTTGTCACTTCCACTGTATAATCGTAAGGGATTTGATTTAGGTCATACCTGGATGGTCTAGTGGTTTTCTCTACTTTCAATTTAAGCCTGAATTTTGCAATAAGGAGTTCATGATCTTAGCCACAGTCAGCTCCCAGTCTTGTTTTTGCTGACTGTATAAAGCTTCTCCATGTTCAGCTGTAAAGAATATAATCAGTCTGATTTCGGTATTGACCATCTGGTGATGTCCATGTGTAGAGTCTTCTCTTGGGTTGTTGGAAGAGGGTGTTTGCTATGACCAATGCGTCCTCTTGGCAAAACTCTGTTAGCTGTTGCCCTGCTTCATTTTGTACTCCAGGGCCGAACCTGCCTGTTACTCCAGCTATCTCTTGGTTTCCTACTTTTGCATTCCATTCCCCTATAATGAAAGGGACATCTTTTGGGGGTGTTAGTTCTAGAAGGTCTTTTGGTCTTCATGGAACCATTCAGCTTCTTCAGTATTACTGGCTACGGCACAGACTTGGATTACTGTGATAGTGAATTGTTTGACTTGGAAACGAACAGAGATCATTCTGTCTTTTTTGAGATTGCATCCAAGTACTGCATTTTGGACTCTCTTGTTGACTATGAGGCCTACTCCATTTCTTCTAAGGGATCCGTGCCCACAGTAGTAGATATAATGGTCATCTGAGTTAAACTCACCCGTTCTAGTCCATTTTAGCTCAACGAGTCCTAAAATGTCGATGCTTACTCTTGCCATCTCCAGGTTTGACCACTTCCAATTTACCTTGATTCACAGGCCTAACATTCCAGGTTCCTATGCAACATTGTTCTCCACAGTATTGAATTTTACTTCCATCACCAGTCGCATCCATGACTGGGTGCTGTTTTTGCTTTGTCTCCATCCCTTCATTCTTTCTGGAGTTATTTCTCCACTGATCTCCAGTAGCATCCTGGGCACCTACTGACCTGGGGAGTTCATCTTTCAGTGTCCTATCTTTTTGCCTTTTCATACTGTTCATGGAGTTCTCAAGGTAAGAATACTGAAGTGGTTTGCCATTCCCTTCTCCAGTGGACCGTGTTTTGTCAGAACTCTCCACTATGACCCGTCTGTCTTGGGTGGCCCTACATGGCACGGCTCATAGTTTCATTGAGTAAGACACGGCTGTGGTCCATATGATCAGTTTGATTAGTTTTCTGTGACTGTGGTTTTCATTCTGTCTGCCCTCTGGTGGATAAAGATAAGAGGCTTATGGAAACTTCCTTATTAATCTTCTAATCATGCAAGATATCTACCTTAACTGAAAATATATTTCTTGTCTACAAATCACAGGTCTTTGCCTAAGCATTTTTGAAGAATACTCAGGAGGGCTCTTTGACAAAACTAGTCAAATGGAACATTGTGTTATTCACAAAGGCTTACTAGGGTCAAATGTCGATTTTTGAGCCAATATAGCACTGACTCTGGTCTACAGACTGAGCATGAATTCACCACCACTTACTATTTGTGATCTTAGGAAATACACTGTGCCTCAAGAGTCATTACCTATAAAATTGCATTAATAATGGTACTTATTACTATGAAGGTTAAGAAACATTGGGCTGCTTAGGTGGCTCAGTGGTAAAGAACCTGCCAGCCAATGCAGGAGACAGAGACACACATTGGATCCCTGGGTTGGGAAGATCCCCTGGAGGGGGAAATGGCAACCCACTCCGGTATTCTTTTTTTTTTTTATTTTTTTTATTTTTTTTTTCACTCCGGTATTCTTGCTGAAAGAATCCCATTGACAGAGAAGCCTGGCGGGCTACAGTCCATGGGACTGCAAAGAGTCAGACACGACAGAGCACTCATGTGCACGTAAGAAGCATTATTAATACCAATAAAGCAACAAATAGCCCATGAGGTTACTCTGTGTCTGGCACTGCTATTGGCTTCACATGTTACATGTTTGGTATGATCCCTGTCAAATAATAAATAATCTATATTAGCTAATGTAATTAATCAATATTGACATAAAAATTATGAATAAAATGATCAATGATTTAAAATGGATACTTGAGACATTTATGGGGACAGAAAGAGCATCTACTAAAGATGCTAAAAATTAGGCTGTCAAAGACGATCTTGTGAATGCAGTATCAATTATCTTGAGAAGACTTACCTTACCAAACTCTCTAAATGAGACAGCTTCTTATAGTTTAAAAAAAACCAAAAACCCATAGCGGCGGCAGGAGTCGTCGCGCCGGGGAACTTCCTGGTTCCCGGGCTCGGCTTTGCCGGGATCCTCTCGGAACGGAAACAATGGGGCGGAGGGCACCGCGGTAGCCGCCGCCGCCGCCGCCGCGCCGGGACCTGCTCGGCCCCCCGGGACCCCCCGCCCTCAGCCTCCGTCGACGGGACCGTTCGGAGAACATGTATTCCTCTGAGAAACACTGGACAGCAGATTTGGGTGTAGTGCCTGATCGGGACCACATACAGAGACATCTCCAGTCTTGGATTCAAACCAGGATGTAGCACTTAAACTTGCCCAGGAGCAAGCTGAAATAGTTGCTAAATATGACAGAGAACAAGAAGGTGCAGAGATTGAACCTTGGGAAGATGCTGATTACCTTGTTTACAAAGTCACGGATAGATTTGGCTTCTTACATGAGGAGGAGCTCCCATATCACAATGCAGCTATGGAACGGCAAAAGCACCTG
The DNA here is from genome assembly GCF_023699985.2 of Odocoileus virginianus. Classification (NCBI taxonomy): domain Eukaryota; kingdom Metazoa; phylum Chordata; class Mammalia; order Artiodactyla; family Cervidae; genus Odocoileus; species Odocoileus virginianus. Next base: position 93,497,136 of record NC_069678.1, read on the forward strand.
GAAATTGAAAGAACTACTAAATGGTTGAAAATGCTCAAAGGATGGGAAAAATACAAGAACACTGAAAAGTTTCATAGGAGAATTTACAAAGGAATCCCACTCCAGCTCAGAGGTGAAGTCTGGGCACTGCTCCTGGAGATCCCCAAAATGAAGGAAGAGACCAGAGACCTGTACAGTAAATTAAAACACAGAGCACGGGGCTGTTCGCCTGATATCAGACAGATAGACCTTGATGTCAACCGCACATTTAGGGACCATATCATGTTTAGAGACAAATATGGTGTGAAGCAACAATCCCTGTTTCACCTTCTTGCTGCATATTCTATTTATGATACGGAGGTTGGATACTGTCAGGGGATGAGCCAGATCACAGCCTTGCTCCTCATGTACATGAACGAGGAAGATGCCTTCTGGGCCCTGGTCAAGCTGTTCTCAGGCCCCAAACACGCCATGCACGGATTTTTTGTCCATGGTTTTCCCAAACTCTTGAGGTTTCAAGAACATCATGAAAAAATACTGAATAAATTTTTGTCCAAGCTTAAGCAGCACTTGGATTCTCAAGAAGTCTACACAAGTTTTTACACAATGAAATGGTTTTTTCAATGTTTCCTTGATCGGAACATCTTATGAGATTGTCCATGGAAGAACTTGTAAAATTTCTTCAGGAGACCTTGGCAAAGTATTTTTTCTTCGAAGATGACTTTGTAATAGAGCAGCTCCAGATTTCTATGGCAGAACTGAAGCGGGCAAAGCTCGACCTTCCAGAACCTGGCAAAGAGGATGAATTTCCAAAGAAACCTTTGGGGCAGCTTCCCCCTGAAGGTCAGTCCGCTGGTGTCACTCACCTGAGCAACGGACACAGGAGCGTGGGCAGGTCGAGTCCTCACCCTGGCGGTCGGAGAGGAAGCGGCTCGCCCCACAAGAACCACAACCCTTCCCCGCCCCACCCACGCCGGACCGGCACCCCGGAGAGGGCGAGGCAGCAGCGGCGGAAGTCGTCGTCGGACGAGGAGGGTAAGAGGCTTCGCGAAGGGGCTGAGGCACAGGCGCAGAGGAGACTCCCGCCGGGCAATACAACCACGCGGCGGCCAATCAGAACAGCAACGCCACCTCGCGCGTGCGGAAGGAGTTCGCGCCCCGATGGCACAAGCCTTCCAAGGCTGCGGTTCTGGAGAAGGCCACCAGGTCCGCCGTGGAAGGCCGGAGCCGGGCCGCACCACCCGCGCTCACCGACCCGCGGGCCCCACACGTGAGGCAGCAGACGAAGGTGCTGGACGCAGAGGAGGGCAAGCGCGGCTCCACAGCCTCGCAGTACGACAACGTGCCTGAGGACGGTCCGGGCGGCGCTGTGGAGGAGGCGCTGGAGCGCGCGCGGGCGCAGAGCCCCCAGAGGCCCTCTGAACCCGGCGCCAGCCCGTCCAGGGCCCCGCCCAAGTTCGCGTTCAAAGTCCTGTCTACGAGTTACGCCCCGCACCTGTTCCTGCCAGACGGGGAAGACCGCGGGGCCGCGCACGCCCCTGTGTACAGTAACCCCCCCCCCACCCACCCACCTACCAGGGCAGCTCTCCAAAACAGGTCCCTGCCGCAAACAGCAGCTTCCCGTTCCCCCCTGGGGCGCACACGAATCCTTCCCGGAGACCTTACGGCTCCGCGCTTCCAGTCAGCGCTTCTCCAGAGAAATCTCACAGCCGCCCGACTCCTCTGGTCCAGCCGTCGAGTCGCATAGAAGTTCTCCCTGTTGACCTTGGTGCCGGTGGATATTCAGGCAATTCAGGGTCCCCAAAGAATGGGAAATTCATCCTTCCTCCTTCTGTTATTGCCAGATAACAGAAAATGGTCAGAAGTTGGTTACACGTGGAGACCAGAGATGCACGGACAGCCGTGGACAAGAGATGTCAACCGTGGCCACTTGAGCAGTTTCCCAAGACATCCCACGTTTTACCACACCCCCTATCAGGACCACGCCCTCCCCGCAGTCTCCGTAGATGGTCCAGTGCGGTATAGAACTTCCCCAGCTCTGGAAGACGCCACTTCACCCGGGTTTCAGTATTCAGGGTCCTCACCTCCAGCGTATCACTACAGAAATCGGGATGGACTCTCTATTCAGGAGTCAGTATTGCTGTAAGAATTCATCTGTACTTGCTGCAGACAAGAGAATAGAAACCGTATGAGACCTGAATTGCTACGTTTATAACTGCCAAAGCAGTATTTTATACAATTGTAAAGAACTCGCACAGTTCTCATGTATGTCAGTAATAAGAATATATGGAAGTGATTTCATCCCCACCTAGATGCTGCCTAACGATGAGCTTTTAACGTGCATCATCACTGAACCCATTAAAAGGAATTTAACCTGGAAATATAGCAATAGCATTTAGGGATGCACGCACAGTTTCATTTATATCTTTCTCCAAAATCTGAATATTTGTACTCTCTTAGCCCATTCTATTTTGAGTAATGTTACAAAGCACTGAAAAGCAGTAGAATAGGTATTTTTAAGGCTCTACCTAGTGTATGGTGTTTTTTAATAGCTACTATGTAGGCATCTACCCATATACAGTCAAACACAGAACTAAAAAAATGTTTGAAAAGAACTTTCAATGTAGATCCATGGAATAATTTATTCTTCTTTTCCCTAACTTACCTTTTAGTCAAGTTTTATCCACCACCACCCCCCCTTGTATTTTTAACCCAGGTCCTAAACTGACTTGAGGGTTTGCCCTGACTTAATTCGGCGTCTCATGGAATGCTCAGCTTTCTCATTCAGTTTTCAATCTGAAAATTAAAGACATTGGAGAGGAAGGCTAACCAGTTAATGGTGCTTAAAAAATCAGTGCAGTTTAAGTTTTGTTTTCAGAAGTGCAGCACGCAGTGTGTCCGTGTTCACAGAGAAATCAGCTTTCGTGTGTCTCTGCCTTTTTCTGGTCTGACTCCTGTGAAGCTCAGAGCAGAGTATGCTTGCCAGACGCCCAGAAAGTGTGCGCATAACTCTCCCGTGGATGCCAGCTGAAGTTGCAAGTTACCAGTCATCAGTCACTCATAGCAGAACCAACTGCTTTGAAATTCATTTGAAAGCAGGATTAACAATATGGTCCTTTCTTACTTCTGTCCCTTAAATTCCTGTGAAACCTCCCTACAAAGGGCAGGGCGATACTTACATGGTCTTTTCCTGGCCCTCTTCCTTTAAAGAATGTAGTCAGTGGATATTGCTGCTCTTAGGCCATTAAATTATTGCTTTGTAAAATTGTAAAAAACGATTCTAATTATTACTAGGAATCTCAGATTTTGGTCCTTTTTTTTTTTTAATAGCATGGCTATCATATTTTCAGAAATCTTTTTTTGGTTGGTTGTTTCAGTTTCATGGTAACAAATCAGCAATGTCTTTCAGAATGTTCTTTTACACTACAATGACCAAAACGGCAACCAAGTTTTGGGCACTCCAAAAAAGTATGTCTTTGGATTTCACTGGAGAGCTTGTTTTCACCCTCACTTTGTTCTTGTTCGAACAGTAGAGAACAGAAAAGCTAACATTGATCGTTCTTCTTGTAAGTTGGGGCTTTTAAGCTTTCAAGGTACAGAAGTATATGTTTTAAAATGAGAGTAACATTTGTTTAGCTAGTGAATGTGACAATATTTTTTATGTATATAATGAGTCTAATGTAATTTTAATCAACTTGTTAATGATGTTATTAAAGGGCAAAACAAATGCAGTGTGTGAGCAGCTGAGCACTGCACAGAAACTCTGACAAAATCCAAATACCACACCGCTCCTGATTGAGATCATGTGGAAGCTGAGAAATAAATGTATATAAAAATGTAGCTGGGGATGTGAACTCCAATTTTAAACCATGATTCTGTGACTTGTAATAATCCAAGCTGTACAGTTTAGTTTATGACAGCAGCATCAGAACTGCTTCAAAATATATATATATCAACAGTGGTAAATACTGTAGATTTATATATATATGCAAAAAATATATACACACACTATTTTCTTATGTCATCTATGACATTTTTTATCTGTATACTTTTTTTGATGTGATTGTTTTTAACATGCTGAAGTATATAAAAAAAAAAAACCAAAAAACCAAAAACCCAACTGTAAAGTTAGCCAGATTTGGAAAATAATCTAAATGCCCTGTGAAAATTAGGATCCTCAGTGATCTCATCTGAAAAATGGGATAGGAATGTCTATGTTGCTGAGATTCCAAAGAATTAGAGACAATGCAATAAGAAAGCACCTAGCAGGAGGGAGGAGCCAAGATGGTGGAGGAATAGGACGGAGAGACCACTTTCTCTCCTACAAATTCATCGAAAGAACATTTGAATGCTGAGCAAATTTCACAAAACAACTTCTGATCGCTAGCAGAGGACATCAGGCGCCCAGAAAAGCAGCCCATTGTCTTCGAAGGGAGGTAGGACAAAATATAAACGATAGTCAAAAGAGCTACGGACGGAGACCCGTCCCGGGAAGGGAGGCTTAATAGAGGAAGTTTCCAATCACCAGGAAACCCTCTCACTGGCGGGACTGGGGGAAGTTTTCTGCATTCTAACTGGGAGGAAAAATTAAACGGCCCACAGATTACGTACCTAAAAGCAACTCCCAGCAGAAAAGTACCCCAGACGCCCTTACCCGCCAGCAACAAGCGGGGCGGAACGGAGAGGAGCGGGCGGCATTGCTTAGGGTGAGGACCGGCCCGAAGACCCTGAGAGCAATCGGAGGGAGCTTTTTTAAACTGTGGGATAGCAAGGGACAAAATTAACTGGCCCGAACACACTGCCGGTGGTTCGCAAAACAAAGGGACTGAGAATCTCCAGAGAAGAGCCGGCCCATCCCCGCTGGAGGTAGGAGGCAGGGGGGAGGGGAAAAGGGCAAACTCAGCCCATGAGAAGCCACCCCCTCCCACACTGCAAACAGGCCTCCGGGTTCTAGCTAAAGACTTCCTAAGACCAGACTGGCGGCGCGCGCTGGGGCCGCGGAGGGGAAAAGCGCGCCGTACCCGGGGAGATTCGCCCAAGCCTCTGGCTGCCTGGGCCGCTCGCGCGGAGGGAAAAGGCGTGCTGCACCCGGGAGAGTACGCCAGCCTCTGGCTGCCTGAACCGCTCAGGCCCGGGAAGGCAAAAAAACCGGAGCAACCGATCTGCGTTTTTGTGGAGTACCCCAAAACTGGAACCGCACTTCAACGCGGGCTC